>NW_004955660.1:41643-46907 GCF_000276665.1 Chinchilla lanigera
GTCACGTCACATGTCCAGGCCTCACTGCTTTCCCTGGTGCAAGGAAACATTATACTTCCATGGGATTGCCATGGCAGTTAAGTGAGAGGAGCTGTGCAAACTGCTTTAAACTCTGCCTGTACAGACTAAGAGCTCACTAAATACTACTTCCTATTATTATTGTTGTTGTTTTTGATGCAGGGCCCCAATACTTTAATCCTCTGATAGAAAAAGGTACAAAAGTATCTTAAAGAAGCTCTCTTCACACTCTAAGTGAAGAGTAGCACCCCAAGGGTTCTCCTGCTCTTGATTCCTCCAGGGCCTGCCCAATTCCCACCTCAGCTGTCCTTTTCCAATAGGCACCCTTTTCCTTGTCTCCCCTTGCCTGAGCAGAGGTGGAAATGTTGCCCAGGAAGTCTACTTGTGCATGAAACAAATGTCACCCAAGGAAGACCCTCTCCTGCCAAGGAGAATGACCATGAAGCTCACCCGGGATGACAAGGACCTATCTCAGCCATGGAATCAGACCTTGGGATTACTCAACTCTTAGCAGGAAGAAATCTCAAAGAGCATCAGGAGCATTCTTCTCATTGGAGACTTGAGGGTTTCAGACCTAGGGAGCTACAGTGACTGCTACTGAGGGGCACAGCTGCAACTAAAATATGAGTGTCCAGACTGCTGACGCAGTGTCCTCTCCTTCACTCTTCATGGTTGCCCTGCCAGTCACTAGGAAATGATGTAAGGCCCAGAGGGTGAGTCCCTGTAACACCCCTCCTCACACCAGCTCCCGAGTCAGGATACATTTTCTTCTCAGGTAGGCCAAAAGCGTTGTTTCTGGATCTGCATTTTTCTCCACCACCTG
Source organism: Chinchilla lanigera (assembly GCF_000276665.1). NCBI lineage: Eukaryota > Metazoa > Chordata > Mammalia > Rodentia > Chinchillidae > Chinchilla > Chinchilla lanigera. The sequence goes on from NW_004955660.1 coordinate 42,485, forward strand.
ACAAAAAGAGAAAGAAAATATATCCTAGGTGTGTTTAACCATCCTTCTGCAGCTGGTTTCTCCCTTCAGGGTCTCACACAATAATTTGTAGAGTTAATGGGAATATGGTAGATAGATTGTAAAAACCAAGGTATTTTTGTTAGTGATTCCATAATACATGCTTACACCCTTAAATACTAAAAGTCTATGTTCATGCTCAGATTTGGACCCCACAGAGCACTCAGGGCTGGGCTGACTAAGGCAAAGCCGCTTTTCCAGTCAAGCACATTACCTCATTTCTTCTGCTGGACCCCACCTAGGGCAGCTGAGTGTCAAAAGGCCGACTTTGGCTTTGCCTCCTCGACTGCACACTGTTACACCCTGTGTGTGACTATAGAGAGCCAGTCCTTTGGCCAGCATAACCACAGATGGCAATAGGAACACGTGCTAGAAATGAAAGAGAAACTTCAAGCGAAAGATTCATCAGCATGTTAAGTAAGGTAGAAAAAGTTGTCTATAAAATGGGACGCTGGTCCCCAGTGCCAACTGTCAAAGGAAATCTGTGATAACCTATTTCACTACCAACACATTGTCAGAGTTGAAAAGGTCTGGGTTAATAAGATGATCAAGACAGAAAAGCTGTGATAGTAGTTTCTTTATAGGGAACTGAACTATGAGTCCCACAGCTGCCTAAAGTGAAAGGGGTAGCTATCTCACACCTCAAACTTAGCGAGAGCCGTCCTTTGTTCCGCATATACTGCCACCATGCCACTTTTGCAGTCTCAGAGACATGGTCATCTGGCATATCTGACTAGCTAAAGGTAGATGTGATATAAAATTAATAACCAGCTGGGTGCAGTGTCACCACCTCAAATCCCAGCATTCTGAGAGGCTTAGGTAGAAGGATTGCAAGCTCAATCCCAGCCTGGGCAAATTAGTGAGGCCCTGTCTTCATCCCCATCATTATCATCATCATCATCATCATCACCAAGGGCTGGGGATGTAGCTCAGTGTGAAACCCCTGGGTTCAATTCTTAGTACCACAAAAAATGAATAACTAGCAATGATGCACTTAAGCTTACACTGCAGAAGTAGCAGTTTAGAGATTGGTGCACTCTTCCAGACTTTGGTGAAGGCAAGGATATGGTTGACCAGTTACCTAGGGAAGACCACCTGTGAAGTAGAGAAAGCTGACTAAAATGTGCGTAAATTAGTCCCAGAAAAGACTGCCTCGAAGGGACAGTGAGATCTCCAATAGCGAATCTGTGCGGAGCAGACCTCCCAGAACTGGAGGCTGAGGGAGAGCATCAAGCCCGAGGAAAGTGCATCCCTCATGTCATGGGATGGTCCAGGAAATACCCCCTGTGGTGGTCCCTGAAGAGTCCTTGAAGCCATTGCAAGAGGAAGAAAAGGCCTAGCCCCAAACACCTGAAAAGCCCAGAAGGCCAAAAGCCATCTTATGACAGTACCAGTTAGATGAAAGGTGTCTTACTCCCCTCACACACCCTTCTGAGTGAAGATAGTATTTGGCAACTCGAATAGGTAGGATTTTTTTTGGTAGGTAGGATATTTTTGGTTGACCACAAGTAATGAAAACATTTATGAAACTGACCACATTCTCCCTCTGAATTAAGCTTAAAAGAAAATGGGAGATAAAACTAACACTTTTGTGTGATCATACCCATAAACACAGCTTGCTCAATATCTTGGTTACAAAGCTAGCATAAAGAGCTGCTTCTTTTCTCCTGGAGAAGAAATCATAAATGCAAGCAATAACAGTCTTTATCACATCACAGACAGCAAAAGCATCTTAACATACTATTTCTTCCTATGTTGTTCCTTCCTCCTGTCCTGCATACCATATCAATTCTGTGCTCAGTGCCTTCTGTGATCTCCTACAGTCCCATGGGTTGTCTTCCAAGGCATTTTTCAGTATGTTCCCAACCTTCAGTTTCAGCCTTCCTGTCCCTTACTCTTCTCTACCAACCTTGTCTTCTTGCACTGAGAAAACAATTGTGCCTCCCAGCTTCTGTGCCTGTGAGCCTATCACTGCCCTTTCACATGCTTCGTGCTTTGTCAGAGGTATAAACATTTCCCTGGCCAAGGCTTTTCACACTGCCCCAGCCACATGTGGATCACCCTGTCTTGAATTTCTACAGAGTATCATTTCTACCGTGGCTCAAGGTTCCAATAGGTTTGTCCAGGGAAAAACAATTGGTGGAGAAGTGCAATCCATGAATCCAAGCTGATAATAAACAAACAAGAGGGAGAAAAAGAAAACCTTCCCTAGGAAAAGAATGTCAACTAATAAATGTGATTGGCCCTTTGCAATCAGCACAGTAGCTGACCCAGGTAAGAATCATCAATGAATGCTCAAACTGGTATGTAAAGCCTTGATAGGCAAAATATTTGTATAATCTCAAAGTATCTGCTCACAGATTATTAGTTATGAGGCAAAAGAGTTAGCTAAAAGAAACTTTAACAGATATAGCCTTAGCCAAGAGATCAAATTTTACACCACAAATAATGGAAAAAACTTACACCATGTGACTCAAAACAGGATGCACTAAGAAAGACATCACTACTGTGGTATTCCTGTCTTGGAATCTAATTATAGGAAAGCACGAGACCAACTCAAACTGAGGGACTTCTAAAAAATAACTGGCCTGTTTTCTTAAAAAAATCAATGTCACAAGAGACAAACGAAAACTGGTGAGCTGTTTCACGTTAAAGGAGACTAACAGGCCTAACCACGAGGCATGATCTTAGATTCCAGAGACAGCCAGGGGAGGGGGACAAATGACATCACTGAGAAAATTATAATTTTGCATAAGAACCACAGATAATAGTATTGTATCAAAGCTAAATTTTCTGAATTTTATAAATGAACTATTTATAAAGAAACTCTAAAAATGATCTTATTCTTAGAGAAGAGACGTGATGTTTGAAACTTACTCAGAAATAGTTTGGAAAGAAAATGTTACACTTTATACATAGGCTAAATATATAAACTTATGTATGTACTTAAAAGATATATATCTCTACATCTATGAGTGTATATGCACATATATGTGCATATAGCATGTATATAGCATGTGTATATAGCATATATATGTGTATATAGCATGTATATCCAAAGACACAGAGAAAATTATAAGACAGACATGAACTATTTTAAGAGTTGGTGAATATGAGTAAAGAATACTTAATATTTCTTCATTTTCTCAACTCTTTTCTATAAATTTAAAGTAATTTTATAATACCAAAGTTTTAATAGATATATTTCTTTTATGCAGAATTGCTCAGGGCTTTTAATACCCATTAATTCATGCTGTTCATACTAATCATGCACTTACTATGTAAACAAACTGTGCCAAAGGTTTAAGGTTAGTATCTTATAGGACTAGTTTTCTATGAAATTCAACTGGACATTACTTTGCCTAATCATAACTCACCTGTCCACCTAGTCCATAGGCTTCCAAAAAAACAAATGCCTGGTCTCAAATACTGTATTCCTCCAGCACTCATCTTATAGCTTTAGGTCTTTGAAAGAGCTTAGTAAATACCAACCCATAGAAATCAGTGAGTAGAAGCCACCAGGAGGCTCTTTCTGACTGATGTGTTTGTGTGTGTGTGTGTGTGTGTGTGTGTGTGTGTGTGTGTGTGTGATGTTTTTCAGAAGGCAGGTCCTTCACTCTGAGTTACATCTCCAGCACCTTTTTTGTTTTCTATTTTTAGATAGGGTCTTGCCAAGTTCCTAAATTACCCAGGCCAGGTTCAAACTTGCAATTCTCCTGCCTTGGCCTCCCTGAATGCTGGCATTATAGGCGTACACTACCATCCCTGGCCTAATATACAATTCTTGTGAAGATTATTCCTGGGTACCTTCAGATGTACACTACATGCCCAGTCCACCAGATTCTTCCAGAAGCTACAAGATCCATTAAAAAAAGAGTGACTGCTCAGCACAGCTAGAATCCTACACCCCACAAATACTGTCATTAGAATCCTAGGCAGCTTTTTCCCTTTGGTTCAACTCCAGAATAGAAGATGTAGAAGCAGTAGCCAGCAAGGCCCGCCCCTCCCTCTTAGAAGGCTGCCCCAGGTTTTGTGTGTTCCATCTCACACTGTCTCTAGAGCCGAGCTAGTGGAGACAGAGTGCTAATAGTGCTGCAAAACAAGGAGAGAAAGAGGCTGTCATTAAGAATGAGTCACCAAGTTTCTACAACTTCTTTAGTAACTTCTTTGCACAATATCCTGTAGTAAAATGTCAAAGCCATCCTAATAAAAATGGGAACACATTTACAGCTGCCTTTATTTGCTCAGAATTCCCTCACTTGGTTCTGTTTTCACAGCACTGCTTCACATTATTCCTCTTGACTTTGCTTGTCCACCTTCCTGCAGTATCACAAGAAGTTCTATTTTTATAAATTATAAACTTGAG
>NW_004955660.1:49421-50706 GCF_000276665.1 Chinchilla lanigera
TTAATTAATTCCTAGTTGGACACCTCAGTGTTGAAATTTGGCAAAACTTTGACCTTAGTATTACCTCTTATTCAGCAAAATATTAACAAATATTAACAAGCGTTTTCTTTCTCTGTGACTTTTATTTTATTCTTTACTTAACAAAATTATCTATATTTATTATGTATAACAGGCTTGAAATAGGTACATCACGTGGAATGGCTCAGTTGTGCTAATTAGCATATGTGTTATCTCTCATACTTCATGTTTTGTGGTAAGACAGACTCAGCAACTTTCAAAATATATTTTTTTATTAAATACAGTCAATATGGTGTACAATAGATCTCTTGAGTTTATCCCTCCTATCTGAAATTTTCTATTCTTTTAACACCATCATTCCAACTGCCCAGATTCTAATAAACATCATTCTACTTTGTACTTCTATACATTCAATTTTTTTAAATTTTATTTTAAAGAGAGTAGTAAATGAGAAACAATCAAAAAATAGAACAATAGCAGCACACTAGTATCACATTCAATTTTTTTATATTCCGTGTATAAGTAAGACTCGTCTACTATGTCTAACATTTCATGTAACATCCTCCATGTGTGTCCACGTTATTGCAAATAACAAGGTTTTCCTTTTTAGGGCTGTCTAGCACTCCTTTGTATGTATACACTAAATTTTATTTTAGCCACTCATCCATGAATGGAAACATAGACTGATTTCATATCTTCACCACAGTAAGTAATGCTGTTATAAACACGAGAAGAAGATATCTCCTCAACATACTGTTTTCACTTCCTTTGGACAGAGTGTGATTGTGGGAAGGAATCTCCATGTTTTTTTCCATAATGGCCGTACTAATTTACACTTACATTCCAGCCAACAACGTATAACATTTCCTTTTCCCTAGATCCTTTGCCTTACACTTATTATCTTTCATTTTTTTATAGTAACCATCCTAACACTTATAAGGCAATATCTCATTTTAATTTGCATTTCTCTGATGATTAGTAAAATTGAACATTTTTCATATAATCATTGGCTATTTGTATTTCTTTTGTGAAATGTCATTTGCCCATTTTTAACTGAGTTGTGTATTTTCTTGCTATTGAGTTGTTTTTGTTCCTTCCATAAATTGTCTCTTTACTTCACTTTTTTTCTTTGTTGTGCAGAAGTTTTTTAGTTCAATGTAATCCCAGTTGTCTATTTTTGCTTTTGTTTCTGTACCTTTATGCTCATATCAAAAAAATTATTACCCAATCCAATATTATAGAACTTTCCTCCATCTTTTCTTCAAGT
>NW_004955660.1:52181-53132 GCF_000276665.1 Chinchilla lanigera
AGGCTTGCTGCTGAAGTCCTCAGACAGGCTAACTTGATGCCTGGGCTCAGCAGATGAGTGAGCTTGGTGGCTGGGTCCATGGAGTTTGGCCTGGAATCAGAATCCCCTGAGGTGGGTGTGCTGATTGAGTCTAATGGGTAGTTGTAGAGCTTGGCTCTGTGATGGCGACCCTTGTGTCTATTTCCATGAGTGTCAGCCTAAAACTTGGGCCTACAAAGGCTGCGCTTTCTCTGGGATGTGGCCTTTAACCTGAGTCGGAGGCTGATCAGGTACTGGGATGGAATCTGGTGCTCTGGGATCCCACCTGGCACTAGGCTGCACTGAGAGGGTTAGTGTACAAGTACCAGTTTAAAGTCTTGGGTTCTAAGAATCTGCTTGGCACTGGGTTAACTGGGGTCAGCTCAATGTTGGGATTCGAGGCAAAGCCTAGTGCTCACATTTCTCTTCTTCCCCTGGTGGAAAGTATCTCTTTCCATGCTGTATTGCTTGGGATTGGGGAAATGGTGCTAGAGATACCATAAAACTGTCCTCCCTGCTCTCTCCAATGCATCTTTTCTTATTTCTGTGCTATGCTAAGATGTTGCAATCTCTCACTCTGTTTTCTTAGTCTTTGTGAAACTATTTCCATGCATATATTCAGGCTCAAATTGGTGTTTTTGCAACACACAAACACTAGAAAGTCCTGTTCTACCATCTTGCTGATGTCAATCTCCTTGCTGTGATTTTTTAAATATTGCAAATTAGAAGGCAACAACCTATAATGAAAACTTTTTCTGCTGGAGACCTCAAATTCACAATGGTGAGTTTTACATTCTTCTCTAAGTGATGAACAGAGGCTTGAGATTTTTGGAATCACATTTTTGACATCTATTATTCCATTAGGGATGGGCCACCCTCTCCCACATACTGAGACTAAGACTAAGGTTAAGACTAAGACTAAGACCATTAAGA
>NW_004955660.1:59079-59924 GCF_000276665.1 Chinchilla lanigera
ACCTATTCTCCCCAACCCCAGTTAGGATACATTTTCAGAGGGAGGAATATTATAGAAAGCTTAGTTATTTTGTAGACAGTCAGACAGGGCTGGGCCCTGGAAAGGTCAGTGCAGAAGAAAACTGTGGGTAGAAGCACAATTACAAAAACAAAAAGGAGCAATGTGATTACCTCCCCATTCACAATTAGATATTATCTTTACCCTAAGTTTTTAAAACCTGGTTGCAGAAAGTAAATATCTTCATCAGAACTTCAATAACAAAACGACAGGCATGCCTAGGACTTAAGTCTATGGAAGGACATCTGAACAGAAAAGTGGGATGGTCCAGCGCAGGTAATAACATGAGGTCAAGGGTATGCCTATGTGTTAACAGACAATGGAACTACATTATGGTTGCCCTCTAACAATGTGTGACCATGGAGAGAGAAACATCCCAGCCCTGCGGTGGAGCCTATTCCCATCTGACCCACCAGCTGAGTATTCTCAAGGATGACCCTGGAGAAAAGCCCAACACCACAAGTACTGAGATCTATGTGGGCTACAAAACCCATGACCTTGGGACAACTAAAGAAAACAACTCAGGAGGCTCTCATGCTGGTGTTGTGACAGGGCCTCCCACAAACTCCTGAGAATATATTTGTTGCTATAATAGTCTGTATGCTTTCTCAACTGCTGAAATTACTAAAATAAAAAGGGGATACGTTGGGGACCACAAATTAACAATGACTAGTTTTACATATTCCCTAAGGGATGAATGGAGGTTTGGGATTTTTGGTATCTCCCGTTTGAGATTTCCTATTATCCCATTAGGGGTGGGCCATCCTCTCCCATGTACTAAGACTAAG
>NW_004955660.1:60753-62151 GCF_000276665.1 Chinchilla lanigera
TTAGAGCCCTGACTTTATTCTAGGAATCCCTTGTTCAATTTCTTCACTCACTACAAATTTTACTTGAAAAGTATATATTCCATTGTTCAGAAATGTTGTTAACTAAAACTAGTTTTACCCCTACCTGCACTCCACTCTGGATGGAAAATTCTATGTTCTCAAAGCATCACTGTCCAACACCTAAGTTCTCCCTTCTTCTCTAAGACATCTATGCTATTAACTAGTCTTAATGATAGTTCTTGACACCTGAATAGTATTTCTTTCACATACCTTGGTTTTATTTGATCCTTATAATACCCCTGTGAGGTGAGCAAGGAAGTTATCGTTATCTTCCCTTTCTAGACAAAGAAAATGACAGTCATAGAGATAGACTTGCCAACTGTTACATAGTGAGCCAGATACCAGTTTCTGTGTCTACTCTCCAACAGAGAAATTATCTCCTTGATGGCACTTAGCATAGCATTTGTGTCTCTTCTCAACCTGCCTCAATTATAGTCTTCTGGTTGAGGAAGATCTCTCTCTCTCTCCTGGCTAGTCAGTCCCTGAGATCAGAAGCAGAGCTGCTTGCCACTATACCTGTGGTGCCCAGAATAAATCCAGGTCTATAAGAAGTATCAACAAATCCTTTTTGAACTGAGTCCACATACAATAGATAGGTTAGATTTTCAGCAATGCCTGAGCCGCTGTCTTTCTCCAAACACAATTTTTTCCATTATTTAGCATATTCCTACCACTGTTTAACTCTCTTCACTAGCTCCTTTCTGATTAATTTTCTATTAAATAACCAGCCTTTTTCCCCAGCAGAAAGCCCACATCGTTCTATTGCTGATGAGGAAATCAGCTCAATTTTTTGTACAGATTTTCCCAAAATGGAAAATCAAAACTAAAAGTGTGTGAACTTTAGCCTGGTTCTTTATTGCAGACACATGTAAACTCAAGGAATAGGAAAGGTCCAAAAGCAGATTAAACCCACTTTGTTCTGTCTGCATAATCCTTCTGTACTGTGATCATATATTTTGCATTCAATAAACTGTCTAATTCCAGGAACATTTGTGGTGATTTGATAATGTGGGCTTGGTGGCTAGCTTGATGCATGGTAAGGCTCTCTAATCTGAGCTATTCTTACATAATGCACAAAGAAAGAAGACTTCTTCACTCTCTACATTTGCCTTATAGATAACACTGACCCATGAGTAACCAATGGGGAAAAGTATTTGCACAGTTGTTGCACCTCTGTTCTCCTCCTTTGATTTAATTCTATTATCATCAGAAATACTGTACAATGTACATGCTTATATGTCTATTGCCCAATACAGTATAAGTGTGAAAGGGACACCTCTGTGCACCAAGTATACATGCTTTTTCCCTCCAATGAAGAATTTCTGCACTGCACAGTGA
>NW_004955661.1:0-1622 GCF_000276665.1 Chinchilla lanigera
TTGATTGCTGAGAAGGAACAGGAGGATTGAAAAGATAGACTGAGGACATCACAAGAAGCAGCAAGACTCCACCCTTTGCAGTCTCAAAATTGCAAAAGTGAAAGACTTTGCTTTGAGAAGAAAGCTCAGTGCACCATGTCCCAGAATGTTGGCGGCCACACCATGTTCCAGAATATCGGCAGCATAGAGAATTTGTTCCTCAGAATTGGATTCAGAGTGCCCAGCAATCCAGGCACTGGACCCCGACAGCCAAGAGAGAGGGAAAGCCAGCTACTGCTCCCACTGGCTGCAGACCTTGGCATTATCCATGTGGTGCTGGTTTTAGGTGCACACAGAATGGAAGAGTTGTAGGTTCAGGAAGGCTTCCACCCAGATTTCAAAAGAAGGCCTGGGAGGCTAGGCAGTGTACACCTGAGAGAGTAGTGTGTGAAGTTGTGAGTGTGAAGTCACAGGTGCTGTGGAGACCCCAGAAATGTGAATCCAGGAATGTGGATTGTCTGAGAAAAACTGCAATGAGGGAGCAAAGTGGGCCCAAGAGAGAAGCCACAAGAGCTACAACCACTGGAAGTGCTATAGGGGCAGAGCCACCCAAGCCCTTTGGAGTTCACATCTTGCCACAGAGAGCCTTGGATGCTGCACATGGAACTACAGGACTTAATGCTTGCCCTGCTGGATTTTGAACTTGCTTTGGTCCCATTCCTTTGTATCTCCCTGTTTGTAACTTTTGAAGTGGAAATGTTTATCTCATGCCACTGAATGTTGGAAGTGTTTGTACAGGATATTGTAATTTGGGGTTTTGCAAGGGGAAAAATATAATACAGGACACATATTTTATAAGATTATTTATAATAGTCACACAAAGAATCATATACAAAAAAAGAGTGCAAGAAATCTTTCCACATGCTCAAGACCATAGAATCCAGCTGAGGGCCTGGATCCCACAGTAATGTCCTGCATGAGTCCAGCTGAAAACCTAGAGCCCATAACAATGCCTCCCACAAGTCCAGCTGGAGGCCTAGAACCCATGACAATGTCTCATGCAGGCCTGTTTCATGGATCTATGTGAGGAAGGCCCAAAGGTCAATGGTGGAAGCTACAAAGTCTGTGCCAGCAGGATGAAGGATCTATGCTAGCAGGCTGAGGGATCTGCACTGGATCCAGGAACATCACTCAAAGTAAGAATCAGAGCTCCCCTGAAGAGTACCATAGCCATTTTCAGCAACAGTGAGGTCCCGAGCTCCTCTGATGATAAGGAAAACCGAGCTCCCTTCAGGGAAGGCAACATGACAAGCTTCTTTAGGAGACTGAGCAGTGCACCATCTTCCCCTCCAGAGCCAGGAAGCAATGATCAAATGAGGATCAGAGCTTCCCCAAAGTGAACTGTAGCCATTCTCAGAGATAACAACGCCCAGAGCTCCTCCTCCTCAGAGAACAGCCAAATTCATCACGAAAGCCAGCATGACAAGGTCTTCCAGCAGAATAGCCCAAGAGAACCAGCAGGTCCCTAAAAGCTTCCCATAGCTTTTATCAGCTCCCAACAGCTTCTAAACTTCTTCCTCTCCAGTTCTGCTTCTTATGCTGCTGGCAACAATCCTCAGGTGGGCCTCCCACACCCAGCACCA
>NW_004955661.1:2432-20311 GCF_000276665.1 Chinchilla lanigera
TGTGCAGTATACAGAGACTCCCCCCATCATGCCAGACTCTTTGGCACACCCAGAATGCACATGGTGTCCTCTGATCCCTGTGGATGAGGACTGAGGTGTTGGTGACTTGAGGGGAGGAGCTTGGATTAAGAGTGATGATGGGTGTGGGGATGGGCAGGGACCACATTAGAGGTCAATGTGCAGCAGCAGGTGGCGGGGTGTCTTATTTACATTTCTCTCATTGCTCAGACAAAATACTCAACAGCCAAAGTTAAGGGGGAGAGGTTTATTTGGCCCACAGTTTTTAGAGGTTTCAGTCCATAGTGTGCTGGCTCCAAGGCAGGGTGGCATGGGAGAGGGGAATCACAGAGGAGAAACAGTACACGGTGGACAGAAGCACACAAGGGACATTAGCAGCTTCTTTCTGTACCTGTTATACTGTATCTAGGCTACTGGGATTAGAGCAGTGCCAAACCAATCAGTGAACTGATTTAGTAATTACGCCCACTTAATCACAGCATCACACCCCCTAGATCCAGCCACCTCTGAAAAAGCCCCACCTATGACTGCCCGAGGCTGTGGGGAAGACATCTAGACACAAGGCATAACAAGGGCACATCCCAGAGCTGGTGGGGGAGGGGTAAGCCATGCACGTGGGCCCTTCATCCTGGCCGCTGGTTGTTTGATTCAGTCCCGTTTGTCCAGCACCTCCTTGTGTCAGGCTGTGTGAGTCTGAGCTCAGGATAGGAAGACAGAAGTGTCCTTGGGCTCCTGGCACACAGGGAGGCTGGTTACCTCCACACTGCTGGCTTCTGGGAAGAACTGAGGCTTTCAGGACAGGAGTGAGTCAGAGGAGAGGAAGCCCTGGGATGGCCAAAGTTTGGGGCCCTGTCTGTGGGTGAAGAGCATCACAAGAGGGCAGTGAAGATGAGGTGCAAAGCAGGTCCCTGGGGGTACCCAAGGAAATGCACAGGGCCCCAGGAACTCTCAAGGTTTCCAGCAAGGACTGGATGGGGTCCAGTTTGTGGCTTGGGGAATCCCTTTTGGCTCCGGTATAAGACTGGGAGGCACCACTGTAGAGGCAGCACAGTGGCCTTCTGGTGTAGAGGGTGCAGTCCACGTCCCTTTAAAGGAGGCTCAAGTCCTGGGGATGGCTGGTCCTTTCCCCCGGCTAGGGTCTGGCCACTGTGATGGTAGCAGTGGCAGGGAAAGGTGAAGAGGCTCCCAGGGCCCAGAGGGACACAGCTGTCATCGCTGAAGCCTGGCCTAGGGGGAGGGCTGGGGCCCTCCTGAGTTTGGCCAGCCCGGAAGCCCTGCCCAAGGTGCCCAGACATTGCAGCATGGGGGCTGCCTGGCTGGAGGTGGCAGGGGACAGTGGTGTCCCAACTCTGCCTCCTGGGCTCCCTGCCTGGCCCAGGCTTCTGCCCAGCTTTTGGCAGCTGCTAGCTGGGCTGAACTCCCCAGGGCCCTGGGAGAGAGGGAGACACAGAGAGAGAGAGAGAGAGTCTGAGGGGCCTCAGGGTGTGCATAGGAGTGTGCATGCCTGAGAGGATCTGAGTGTGTTTTGTGTCTGAGTAAATGAGCATGCAAGTGTGTGGAATGTGACAATGCGCACGTGGTGTGAAGTGTGTGGGCATGTGTGAGTGTGTGTGTGAACTTAGAGCTGCTCCCTCCCATCCAGCCCCGAGGCCAGGGTGGAAGAGGCGGTGCCATCTCCTAGGACCTCCTCCTGCTGGCAGAGCTGGGAAGGACCTGGGGCCCCCACCTGACCAGCCAGAGTGGGGCCTGGGGGGCCCTGTGTGCCAGGGGAGGGAATGTCTGGACCCCAGCAGGGAGCTGGGGTGGGGGCTGTGGGCCCAGGCGCTGCTGTTCTCAGCCCTGGCCTGGCCTGGTTTCCCTCAGGGACAGAAGGTGCCTGGCTCAGCCTGCTTTCCAGCCAACTTCTCTTCCCTCCTTGCTTTCTCCTGAGATAATAGAAACTTGGGGGAGGGGCTCCCTGTGGCCCAGCCATTGGCTCAGGCCCCTGTCATCACAGGCACACCCCCTGGGCCCCAGCCAGCCCCAGCCCAGGGAGAGGGAGTGATTGCAGCAGCTGCTCCTCCTTGCTGGCAGAGGCCTCCTCCCTGAAGGGGCAAGGCCTTCTAGCCAAGGGTATCATCCATTACCCGGCCTCCTGACCTTGACGCTCTCTGACCCTGCCAGGCCTTATAGGCCTCAGCTTGAGCCATGTTTATGCCAGGTTTGAATCCTGGTTCAGCCACTTTCCAGCTGGGTGACGCTGGGGAGGTTAAGCAACCTCTCTGGGCTTCAGTTTCCCTGTCTGTGACTGGGGAGGACAGGTGTGCTGCCATCCTAGTTTTGTTCTGAATGTTGCATGAGCTTGAGTTTGTAAAGTCAGTGGGGTTGACCTTGGACTGGGGTGCGGGTTAAACACCCCCCACAACGCTGGTCATCTGAGAATTTGCTGCCCCTGGTGTCCAGCCTCAACCCTACTCCTTCCCTGGCCCTCAGCTTCTACCCCACCTGCGCTCCTTCTTCAGCCTCCAGAGCTCAGCCCACCACTCAGGCCAACCCCAGCCTTTCACTGAGGAGCCTGCATGGAGCAGCCGCCTGCCCTGCCCCACATGCCCCTGCTCTTTGGCCACAGTAACCCCACAGCGCCGAGGCAGCAGAGGTGAGGCTCCCCAGGCTCTTCCTAGTGCCTTTCCAGGCTGGGCCGCTCTGGGGAGGAAGTGGTCACTTTGCTTGCTGGGCTGAGGATGCAGGCTTTGGTTTGAGGATGGAAAGATTCACTCATGGAAACTGTCAGCTTCCTGATCCTTCGCTGCCAGCCCAGCACGCTGGCTGGGCGATGGCTGAGGCTCCGCTCTGCCTCGGTGGGTGGGTGGAGGGGTTATCTCTGCTTCCGGCTCTCTGCTCCCACCAGGACTCCGAGCCTCAGCCACGGCCACCCTGGGGGCTTGGCTACCCGCAGGCCCCAGGAGGGTCCCTAGCCACCTCTGTGGCCTCCATTGGTCCCTCCTGTCCGTGGCCTGGCTTCTTGGTGCACAGAGTCCCTAGGTGAACATGTCCTAAACATGTCTCAGGCACCCACCCTGTGCTCTCCCGGGTCTGGCACTGGAGATGGAGATGGGAAAGGCCCAGCTGGTCCTGGTCACCTAGCCCACGACTGGAGTAGACACCTCAAAGAAAAGCCTCCCTCTTGCCTACTGAGCCCCTGTGGCAGTGCTGACGTGGCCCAGCCCCCTGTGATGACATCAGAGCCATTCCTTCACAGCCCACTTCTCACCAGTCTCCTGCGGGACCCTGGGAACTGGGTCCTCGGCTTCCAGCTACACTGGTTTCCTGTGGGAGGGAGGTCTCGGGATCGAGAAGGGGGTTTCAGGCAGAGAAATACAGTTTGCAAAGGCAGGGTCCCGATGGGCAGTCCCTGGCCAAGGCAGCAGGGACAGCAGACCCTGCCAGCGCCATGACTACCCTGGTGAGGGCTGGATGTTATCCCTGGAGGGAGACAGGACAGACAGAAGGAACCGGTCAGGGGAGAGAACAGAGGGGAAGAGGGGAAGACGACCTGACTGACCTCTTACTTGTCCATAACTAATCATCCGTTTCCCAAATGCCTAGCTGTATCATCAGCAACCTTGGGCTGTGAGTAATAGGAACCCACTTTCAAATGGTTCAGACAATACAGGAAGTTTTTATTTCCTAAGAAAAGAAAGCTTGAGGTATGATGGCTGCAAGGAGGGGAATTGAATGCATTTACTACATTTTCCCACTCAGGTCCCATCTGTCTTTTTGCTCTGCTATCTTCAGGGTATTGGTTTGTTTCTCAAGTACAGTAGTTACCCTCATGGTTGCAAAACAGCTGCTGAGGTTCCCGACATCACATCTAGACATGGTATACTTAGAGGTTGAAGAGGTGCCATTTTTTTCTTTGGGGCTATTTTTAAGATTAATGAAACTTTTCCCTTAAGTGACCCCAGAAAACTTGCCATCAGTTCACATTAATCAAGGTTAGGCTACATGTTCATTTCTTTCTCAGCTGCTGGTAGGGCCAAGGAAGCTTCCTTGACTGGTTGGGAAGTCAGCGGCTGTGCCTAGCGCTTGGGCTGGTAGAGAGGGGCTCCCCAGTTGGAGACCCCCTGCTATGTTTAACCTGTAGGCCCTGCAGCTTCTTCTGTGGAGAGTGTGATCAGCTCTGATTCAGTGGCAAGACCACTGCTGAAGAAGGGGACCTCATTTAACCCTTGGGGGTTTGTTGGGGTGCAGAAGGATGAACAGGATTAGGGGATGGGATGGGACTAGAGTTGAGGGTCCAGGCACTGTAGCCTCCCTCATTCAAGAAGTCGGGGAGAGTCAGTAGGACCCACCGAGGTAACCTTTGGACCTGGTTGCCCTGGAGCTGGGCCACTATGTCAGAGCTGAAGAGGCTGAGACAGGAGGATTTCTGACTCTCCCTAGCCTCAGGTAGGCGTTAACTTTGCTTTCGAGTCATGGAGGGACAGGAAGGAGAGGAGCCTGTGAGTCAGGAACTACCTGGGGGAAAAGAAAACCACAGGAAGTGAGTGAAAGCCGGAGGGGGCCAGTAGTGCCTGGAATGAACTGGGGGAGTTGGCCAGGGGCGAGGCTCCCCTCCCACAGGCTGTTGGTGCCCACAGCCCTGGCTATTTCTGCCAACCGTGCTTCCCATAAACCTCCCCTCCTGCCCACCACAGGCCGCTGCCCACTCACCCACAAACCCATTCACCAGCTGTTGCAATCCTGGCTCCCCTCTACTCCAGCACCCAGCAGGCGTCCAACCTGAGCGTGCTCACCTCCTTCCCTGGAAGTCCCTGCGCCCTGGCATCTGCCGAGGAGGGGGGCTGCAGCACTTGAGGGCAAGTGCTTCTGAGCAGACCACAGGACAGTGGGCACCCCGGTCCGGAGAGGATGTGGCCCAGGTGGGTGACAGGCAGAAAGCAGAGGGGACACGGCCCTGGGCCTCTGTCCCACCCACTGGGGTCCGGCTAGCAGGACCTGCCTGTGATACCTGCCTTTCTTTACTGCTGTGTTGTATTTCAAGCTTCTTCTGCGATTTCTGACGAGTGTTGGCTGGGAAAAGGCATGATTAAATCATGTTCTTTGAAATTTTATTTTACAAATGTAAGTCATAAGATATGAAAATTCAGCAACTTGTTTATTTACTTATCCTACCCATTTGTCCTTAATAGTATAGTCAGAAAGTTTCCTAATTACTTTCTCTTTTTTTAATCTGTATTTTTTGAGACAGGGTATTGTTATGTAGTTCAGGCTGGGCTTCAATTCACTACATACCCAAGCCGGCCCCCAAAACAACAAGCCGGCCCTGAAACCCCAACAAAGCTCCCGCCCCAACCCCCCAAAGGCCGGGAATGCCGGCCGGCCCCAACAAAAAAGGCCTCCTCATCCTCCTCTCTTTTTTTTTTTTTTTTACAGAGCCTTATTTTTATTTGACCTAAATATAACCAAATGATGTTATATTTTTATTTTAAAGAAAAAAAAATAGCAAAGTAACAACAAAGACAAAATTTCCTATATCTTGTTTTGAAATTGTGTATCGTTTTGTTTTTGTGTTGTTCGGGCCTTTCTTAAATAGCAGCACAGAAATTTACTCTATGGATGGTCTATAATTTAATTCCCTATAAATGAAACTGTTTTATTTTCCTTTTCTACTAAAAAAAGTCATAGATAACTCTGCAGTAAACATCTTTGTATATGCATATATCCTTGGGCATTTGCATAAATGCTTTTGTAAGATAAAATCCGAGATGTTAAACTGCTACATCCCGGGGTATAGGCACTGAAAATGTAGTAGATAACGACTAATTGCTCCAGAGTGCGCACTAATTTCCCTCCCATTAGCTTAGGGGGAGGCGGCCTGTTGCTGCAAACCATCCTACTCTTTGCCAAGTTGATAAGCAAACATTACCTCTTGTTTTAACTTGCATCTAAAATTATTAGCAAGACTGAACATCGTGTATATTTTTATTAGCTAGTTATGCTTTTTGTGACTACCTGCTTACATTCTTTGCCTATATTTTCCTATTCAACCATTGATCTTTTCTTTATTGTTTTAAAAATGTACCTTTTTTTTTTTTCTGGTACCGGAAATCAAACTCACGAACTTGCGCTTGCCAGGCAGGCGCTGTGCCACTGAGCTAAATCCCTAGCCCCAAAATGTGCCTTTTTTAATTGAGGAAAATCAGCTCGTTATCATCCATCCACCGTATAGGTATTTTTCTCTTATTTTGGTCTTTGACTTTGTTTATGGAATTCTTCCTTGAATGTCTTTGTAGTTACATTATTGATCTTCTGCTTTGTTCCATGACTAAGAAAGTTGTTACCCCAGAATCATAAGAACATTTGCACATAGTTTTTTATGGCTTTATTTTCCAAATGTTTTTCTTACTTTAAATCTTTGATCCTGTTGGAATTTACTTCAGTGTAGGAGTGAGGTAGGGAATCCAGATTTATTTACTTTTGATCCAAATATCTGGCCAGTGACTCAGTTTCTTGAATTGAATTCTCATGTTTATTTGGGTCTCTTTAAAATTAATTTCTTTATTCTTTAAAACTGATCTGCCTGCGGGCAGTGGTCCCACGCTCCTTCAATTACTGTAGCTGTGTAATATTGTGAAGAATGCTTTATAAGGTTACTCCTGCTTTGTTAGTTTAATTTTTTTTCTTTTTATCCAGGAATTATCTGGATATTCTTTTATATTATTTTCCCAGATGAATTTGAAGTGGCTTTGTTAAGTTATCCCCAAAAAGCCACTGAGATTTTATACAGAAGCTATTGAATGTATAGTTTAATTACGGTGATACCAATATGCTCACAATATTAACTTTTCATTCAGGAACAGAATCTATTTCTTCTTGTCAATGTTTAAGCTCCCTATTTGGGTTTTATAGCTATTTCCATGTCTACTTGCACATTTAAAAATGAGTTTTGTTTCCGTTTTCATGAATAGCTTTTTAATATATTCTTTAGTCATTATTATTGTTGTATTTAGGAAATCTTGCTGTTTTGCTAAGTTCTGGGATTAATATTTAAAGTTCTTTAGCTGATTCCCTTGGAATATTCAATGGAATAAGATCATCCTACCAGGCACAGTGATGTATGCCCGTGATCCCAGCACTCGTGAGGCTGAGGCAGAAGGATCTTACCATGTGTTTGAGGCCAGCCTGGGCTACATAGTGAGTTCAAATCCAGCCTGAACTATATAGTGAGACCCCCGTCTCACAAAACCAAACCAAACCAAACCAAACCAAACCAAACCAAACCAAACCAAACCAAAAAACCCTAAAAACAAAAAAGAGAATGTTGTACCATGTTAATAACTTTGCTTTCTACAGTATGTATACTTCTTGTTTTATCCTTTTGTCTAATTGGATTTTCATAAAATTCCACAGCCAGGTTAAATATATGATGGTAGTTGTTCATGGCGACAGCAAACTTTGACTTTAACAGGATTACTTCAGAGTTTCCCCACTAAACGCACTGGGGAAAATCTATGCCTTTATTTTCCATATTAATCAGTGAGCTGAGTTTGTTTTCCCACAGTTCAGCTTTCTCGCCCTCCTCAGTGCTGAGGGAGCCTTGAGCTAATGCAGTCCTGATCCATCTCCCTTCCTGTGTAGGCAGCGCCCCATCACGGTGACAAAAGGCTCGAGATAATCAGCATGGAAGGAGGGAAGGTTTACTTTGGCTCTGACTTCAGAGACTCCCGTCCCTGCCACTTGGCCCCGTTCCTTTGGGCCGCGGCCACCTCAGAGTATGGGAATGTGTGGCCACAGGCGCTGGCTACCTCTCGGGGGCTGGAAAGAGCGAGGGGGGAAGGAGCCAGAGTCCCCGTATCCCTTTTTAGGCCACACCACAGTAGCACCACAGGCTGGGGCCAAGACTTGGACTTTAGGGGGTACCTGTCCAGACCAGAGTGAGTCCTTAGCATGGAGCCCCGTCCTCGGTGACCTCCTCCCTAGAAGTGGGGGCACAGTTCTGAGATAGGGCCACAGCCAGAGCCATTCAGGTGAGGATGTGGGCTCTCAGCCTCTGTCCCCAAGGGGAGGAGGAGCCACAGATTGCCCCTGAGAGAGGGAAGAAGCAGAGGAGGAGGTATGTAGGCCAGGAAGGGAGGCTGGGGATGGGGAGCCTGGCCAAAGTCCTCAGAAGAAAACTGGGCCTCTTCCCCTTGTCCACTGCCGAGTGGACCTCAGGGTGACCTTGAGCCCAGTGTTGGGGGAGGATGACTGGAGCCTTGGGTCTCACCTGGTGCAGGTGCCTGAACCCATGCTGCGGACAGAGGTGGCAGCAGCAGGGCTCTACAGCCAGGAGATGACGGCCTAAGGTGGTCATGCACACAGCTTCTCTGCCCTCTAACCCTCTCCCAGGTTCCTAGGGTGTCCTTTGGCCCCAAATGATGCCCTCACCACCTTCCTGCAGGTCCTGAAGCCCTGTCCTCTGCCACAACCCTCGCTTAGGGTCCTGATGACATCATCAATGCCCTGGGCAACCACTGCCAGGCCCAGGGCTTGCTGGGGTGGGAATTTCTAGGTTGGGCATGGCAGGTGCAGAGGCTGGTGGTTGGCAGAGGGCACCTGTATGAGGGGTGGGCTGAAGCCAGGTGGCCAGAGAGTTCCTTCTCTGAGTGCACGTCCTGCCCATAGTGGTCAGCTGCAGGGGCATGGGGCAGCCAACCCTCTGCCCAGGCCCCTGTAACTCTGAAGTCCCCGGTCCTGTGCGGGGAGGGGAAGCCACCTCATAGCT
Organism: Chinchilla lanigera; assembly: GCF_000276665.1. Classification (NCBI taxonomy): domain Eukaryota; kingdom Metazoa; phylum Chordata; class Mammalia; order Rodentia; family Chinchillidae; genus Chinchilla; species Chinchilla lanigera. Next base: position 11,197 of record NW_004955661.1, read on the forward strand.
GTGTTTCTGTTACCTGAGGAGGTGACACATTCCTCTTCCTTTCTCAGAGAAAGACCACAGCTGCTGGGGTAAATTGAGTCCCACACAGAGTGAGGGTGAGTGTGATCAGTCATAGACAGGCAGCCTGCAGAAGAAAGAGACGGATTCCTGGCTCCTGACCTTGAATGCAGGCTATACTTCAAGCATTAAAGGATCCTTTTTTGCGGTGCTGGGGATTGAACCTGGGGACTCTGCACCGAGCTACTTCTCCAGCCTTCGAGAGGATCTTGCTATGTTGCTGAGTTGGACTTGCAATCCTCCTGTCTCAGCCTCGTAGGGTGCTGGAAATATAGGCGTGTGCCACCACTAAAGGATTCTTGAGGTGTTTCCTTCTGCTCTTGATATATCCAAGTAGGGACATCTGGAGCTGACCCTCTTTCTCAGCTGGGGGAGATGTCTGGCCAGCAAGAAAAGGGCTCCTGCCATTTAACTGGGGCTCAGGCGGAAAGGCAAGAGCCAGGGCGAGGGAGGGAGGCGGCCCTGGGGGTTCAGGACCCTGTGTGGGCACTCGGGATGGGGACATGGACAGAAAAGGTAAGATGGACCCCAGGGATTGGCCCTGGGCTCAGATGACCAGGGCTGGGTCCCAGGAACCAGGAGGCGACGGAGCCTAGGGTATCTGCGCTGCCTCCCCCGCCATGGCCCCTGCTGCAGCCGGGAGGGCTTTCCCGGGACTGGGCTTGTGACACCCGGCGGATTCCTGACTGATGTGGCTTCCTGTGGAACAGGAGGTGCCACTGGTGGGCCCGGGTTGGTGCCCTGGCAGGAATCTTACTCATTTCCAGTCTTCTCAATTTCTGCACCACCCCAGCCCTCAGGGGAAGCTTCTAGTAAACGCACCCCAGATGTATTGCAGGAGAGCAGGCCAAGAGGGCGAGATGACTGGCTGGTGAGAAAACAGTGTGATTTCCCCAGAAAAGCCTCCCGCGCTCTGCAGACGCCCCATGTTGGCCTCGACTCGCCCTTCCCTGGAGCAGGAGACCCTTGGCTCGGAGGTACCCTTTCCAAAGCCTGCCAGAAGCACACAGGATCCTTCAGGAGAGGAAGACAGAGGCGACATAGCAGGGCAGGAGTCAGAAAGCAGAGAATTTACAGGCTCTGCAGATGAGGTCAAGTCTACCTGGGTGACTTACGAAAGATCCCCAGTTGATGTTAAGTTCGGGGACATTAACCATTTCAGCAAAGCCCCCTCTGCCTGGTAACAGAACGCATTCAAGCGTTCCAGGCGCTGGGGTGTGGACATCTTTGTGGGAGGAGGGGGCGTTATTTGGCTACCACTGTGTTTATGTGTTCAGTCTGCTCCTCAGGCTCATTATCTTTGTAAGGAAATATTTGTAAATGTGTGCAGTGCTGTTTGTTGGCAATCCCGAGTGATTTCCCTCCCTTCCCTGCCCAGTGGGGACTGGAAGCCAGAGAACTACAGAGCCCAGCTCTCCACCAGCCGGGAGAGGCACATCTGCAGGCATAGCAGGTAGAAGAGAAGCATCCTCTAGCATGTTTACCTAGCAGCTGCAGGCAGGTGTGTGGGCTCCTGCACCTCCGGGATTTGAATTCAATGAAGTCCTTTAGGCAAATGATCCCATAGCATCAGGCTCATCTTCATCACTAAATAACTGCAGGCTAATTTCTGCCCATCTAAATAATTAATTAATTTCTTGTACTGTGGGTTGAACCCAGGGCCTTCACACTGAGCTGCTTCCCCAGCCCTTTTCATGTTTTATTTTGAGACAGGATCTTGATAAGCTAAGTAGCCCAGATTCGGCTGAAAGTTTCAATCCTCCTGCTTCAGCCTCCCAGAGTGCTGGGGTTATAGGCATGCGTCACCACGTCCAGTTTAGTTTCTTCTCATTTTATGGTAGAGGAATCTGAGGCTCCGAAAATTTAGGAATCTGCTCCTGGTTACACACAAGAGGCAGTGTGAAGTGTGAGGCCGAGACTCCAAGTCATTCTGCTTTTTCCATGAAATCAGACTTGGATGATAACCCCGACCGGGCTGCAGTCTCTCTCCCAGTTTCTAAGGCTGCGGAGCCCTTTGCCGCCTCCTGGTGACTCTAGTTTAAATCCTCTCAGATACTCTGGCCAAGTTTGCAGCTCACCTCTGTGAGTACCTCAGGGCTGGGGCCTCGCTGCTTCGCCGGGTGTGGATCCAGACCGAGGTACCCCGGCCCTGTGCCATGGGACCAAGGTGACAGACACTATCAGGCTCACTGCAGTCTCTGTTCTGCAGGGACACATCATGTCCAGCAAAAGCCCAGCTGTCCCAGCTCCTTGGCAACTAGGTTGGGCCTTGGCACATGGGTCTGGCACTCACATGTCAATGAACATCTATGGAGTGGTTTTCCTGATTGAAAGGGGGGGAACTTCCAGCTGGCAGCAGGCTCTACCCTTTTTCTTCTAGAATGTGGTTGTGATGACTGGAGCCCAGCAACCATCTTATGAGCATGAGGGGAAAACCTTAAGATTGGATTGGGAGGATGGAAAGCTAGAGGGCACCTGGGCCACAGAGGACAGCATGGGCACAAGATGCCAGCCTTTGGCTCCCTCTCCTCTCTGAGGAAAATGAGCACTCCTCCGTTGAGCCTCCAAGGCCAGGAGAAACAGAAGTACCCAGCAGTAGAGGAATGACTAATGACATACACATTCTGCAACGTGGTGTAGCCTTGAGAACCGCAGGTGATGGTAAGTCACAGTGGCCACTCACTGCTCAAAAACAGATGCTCTGAGCGTGTCCTCTGTGCGGCACCAGAGCTGTCAGAAATGTGCACGTTGGATCCTTTTCCTGGACCCCAGCTCTCTCAGTGTGCAGCCCACTGCAGCTCCCACTGCTCTGCCCACTGGGGCTGTAGCTCATGGGGCAGGATGCGGCCGAGGACCCCCACACACACACAACACAGGTGCTCAACAGGGGAGTGGGAAGCCGCGGTGGCTGCCTCTGAGCCCACACTCTTGTCCACGTGCACTTGGGGGCAGGTGTTGCTCTTGTTCTCGCTCCCTCCTGACCTTGTCCTTGTCCTCCCTCTTGTCCTGAGAGTGTCCCTTGTCCCCAGAGGCCTCACGCTCCCTGTACCGGAAGGACCTGTGACTGCATCCATGCCTGGACCACTTGCCTGGCAGCCTAGAAGCAGGAGGTGCAGAAGGGCGCCGTCAGGGCAGTGGAGACAGATGGTGCCTAGAGGGGCAGATTTGATTACCTGCTTCTTCCCCTAAGCCAATGCACCATAACCATGTTAGGGCCATTATTGATTGGCCTCCTCGCGGCCGCAGCTGGAGATTGGGTTTGTTTGTGACTTGTTACATCCGCTGGAGAGGGAGATGGATGGGCCGGCTGCTCGGAAGTCTAGGGAGGAGGCGGAGGAGGCCTGTGGGGACATGTGGGGAGCAGGGTCAGCCAGGGCTGAGTTGGGGCTAGGTGAGCCTGAGCCTGGAGTGTTCAGCAGAAGAGGCCGGTCATAGGGAGCCACAGAAGGCATCTGAGCAAGCACGGTGCAAGGGAAAGTAGTTAATGAGGAGAGGACCAAGAGACACGGCAAAAAGCAAGCGAAATGGGACCCCATCTGCCCCCAAAGCGGACGGAGGATGGGCCCAGGGTCCCGGGCTCATCAGGCTCAGACAGAGGCACAGGAGGCAGGGTGGACACAGCAGGTGCTATGCTGGCTTCACCTGTGTTCACCCTCATGCAGGGTTGGGCATGGCACACGGGGTGGCTCAGTGGATCTACCAGGGACACAGCAGTGGGGAGAGTCACAGCTACACTCACAGGACCACCAGCTCTCCATGGACCCTCATGGAGAGCCTCCCCCGGATTCAAGATGCCAGGGGGTCCAGGGGGTAAGGAGGGCCCTCTTCCTGTCTGCCTGTCCCTGCGTCCTGGGTGCTGTGTCCACTGTAGCAGAGGACCCTGGGCCGGGACCACGGCCTAACTGCACTTGGCTGCCCCCTGCGCCCGCGCCTGCGTCGGCTCCTGTATTCCCAGGCTCTGCTTCTCTAAGCCTGGGATTAGTGGGAGGAGAATTGGCAGCGAGCACAACAGCTGCTCAGCACGGAAACTTTCTCCCGGCTCTCTCTAGGACCTCCAGACCTCCAGCAATCCAGGCTGGGTGTGGGCTAAGGGTCAGGGGACAGCAGGGCCAGGCTGCACCGTGAGTTGCCCATCCTGCTCATGCCCAGGACGGGATCACGTCCCTGTGGGAAGCCAAGATGACCAGGAGTGACTGGGTCCCAGCCAGCCTCTAATCCCTCACTCACACTCCCTTCCTGAAGGATTTTCCTTGGAAAAAATCTGCCTTGTGTTCCCAGCTGGAAGATGGTAAATGGCAGAGGGGGGCGAAGAAAGGGTGGGGGAGCCCATGGGACTGGGCACAGGGGACCCCAACTCCTGATCTGCACAGCACAGCCCCTGACAGGTCACCACCCACCAGCTCCATGCCTGGCTTGGCCCGGACCCCAGTGCTGGTCTGTGTTGCTGCTTTCCTGTCCTCACAGTAGGCGACCCCAGAAGTCAGAGCCTGTAGCATCCAGCAGGAAATATGTTAGCGAGTGTAATTACTGTGGTGTGGTGCGCAGTGACGGAGGTGGTCACAGTGGTAGCCATGGTGGGCGTGATGTGGTGAGAGCGTGGTGTGACAGGGCGCTCGGGGACCATGGAAACACTGAAACCGCGATGAGCACGGATGAGGGCTGGCCAAAGCGTGGGCTGTGTGACTCTCCTGCAGTCACCTGGGCAAGTGGCCTCTCAATCTTCACTTTCCCTGTTGGAAACATGGGACTAATATGAGCAAGTGGTGGCTTTTAGGGCTTAGAAACCAGCACTCTGGACCAGGCACTGGCCCCCTTGGTTCTTCTCCAGCTCCAGGCTGCTTCAATCCTCTGTCTGCTCTGGGTCCTTCCCTCTGCCCACAGACTTCCGCCTGTGGGCTCTTCCCTGAATCACCATCTCCATCCTTCCTTCGGAGCCCCCCATATTCTAAAATGGAAGACTCTGTGCCCACTGCCCCTGCTTCCTGCTCCCACTCCCTCGTTCCCTGGGTTCCCCACACCACGGAAGGAAGCCGGAAGCCGGAAGCCGGAAGCCACATTCCCAAGCCACGGCTCAGCCTCAATTTCCTGGGGTGTGTGTGGGGAGGAACTGGGTCTAGGGCCACCACAGCTTTTCCGCCAGGCCCTCAGGACCCAGGAGCAGAATTCTTTCTGCCCTTACTGGGATCCCTTGCCTAAGGCATCTGGCCCTGGAGAATGATGCTGTAGCAGCCCCTCCTCTCTATACGCGGCCATTGCTGTGGTTTAGTGCCGGGTTCTAACTCGAGCCTGACCACAGCAGCCAGCAGCTCAGCCAGCTCAGAGCCAGCACCCTGTTAGGCCCTCTTCAATGTCTTAAATGGAGGTGCATGGCCCTGAGCCCCCACATTCTCCCCAGATACACCTGCTCTCCTGGGCCCAGCACCCCACAAGCCTTCTCCTCACCCACCCACTGGTCTTCAGATCCTCTTGCCATGATTCCTTTAAGAGGAACACAGAATGTAATTTTATTTTCAAGCCATGAAACCGGCTCATCATTTAACTTTGCTCTTTTAAAAACCTATTATCCTGATTAATCCTCTTTGGTATTAATGCCAATAAATTATATAAATCTTGAATCTTTTTTTAACTCAGGAAAATAAACTTTGTTACAATGATCCATCATATATTAATCTGTGTTGTATAAACTGTTTAGTTTTTTAAAACCAAAATGCCTTTTAGACCCTGGTGCAAGTATCCCTGATGTTCCCTGCAGCTGTCTGTTCCCTTTCAGGAGCAGCAGCTTGGGGATGGGAATCCACTTCCTGCCGAGGGCAACTAGAAGAGCTGTGCATTTAACAGCACACTGGGAAGCTGGGTGTGGTGGTGCACTTCTGTAATCCCAGCAGTTTGGGAGGATGAGGCAGGAGGATTGCAAGTTCCAGCCCAACCTGTGCAATTTAGTGAGACCTTGTCTCAGAATAAAGAAATATAGAAAGGCTAGGAATATAGCTCAGTGTGAAGGCCCTGGGTTCAAACCCCAGAACTGAAAAAAAAAAAAAAAATAGCAGACCATTGGCAGCACTGATAAGATAAACCAATCCACAGGGAATTCCTGGGCTGGGACGTGGAGGAGATTGAGGCAGGGAGGTAAGCCTGGGCTTAGAGATACTTTTCCATCAGGAATGGAGGAAGTGGTAGAGTCTGAATGAGGGATAGTATCTTCTCACAGAGAGGATTTAGTCATGTGACTACAGGAGGTGGGTTTGGTGACTCCCTGGTTTGGGAGAAGACTGCAAAGTTCTGCTATGGGAACAAAGGATGAACTGGAAGAAGGAAAGTTTGAGAGGCTTGCAGCCTCAGCTCATCTCAGTTCCTGCACTGGATTATTGGGTTCAGGTTGTTGATGCCCTCCAGCTCCCATAAATCCTGTCTGCAAGAAGACACCACCCCTGTCAATGATTTCCACAAACAATTATGCAACTACAATGTCCAGGGCACAAAAAATAAAGCATCAAAAACAACTCATAAAAGAATAAAAATATACATACACACACAAGCAAAATATGAAACTGAAAAATAAAAAGCAGACATATGATGAGGACAACACAAATAAAACATAACAGAAAAATAAATACAAGTGGGATGTGGTGCACACTTCTAATCTCAATACTTTGCAGGAGGATTGCAAGTTTGAGCCCGGCCTGAGCAACTTAGCAACACAGTAAGACCTTCTTAAAATAAAATATAAAAAAGAGGTTTGTGAATATAGTTCAGTGTGAAGGCTCTGGGTTCATTCCCCAGTACCACAAAACAAAACAAAACAAACAAACAGAAACTCTGGATGTTGAAATCATCAGATGGATATTTTTTAAATTCTTAAATGATTACAAGGGGATAAAACACATGATAGAGAAAAGAGATCCTGGGAATTTTGGTAGAGAATGAAAACTTTCTTTAAAATGTGGAAGTTCTAGAGCTGAAAATTACCTGAAGCTAAGCACTCAAATTATAGTTTAATGTATGAGACATAGCTAAAGAAAAAGCTCATGAGTTAGAAGCTAGATCAGAAGACAATATCAGAAGGCAGGGTGAAAAGGTGAAATGATGGAGAATACAAAAGAGAGTCAAAGAGACATAGAGGAGGCTTTGAAAGGTGGAAGAGGATGGGCAAAAGCAATGTGTGAAGGCTGAGATGTTCCCAAAACCAAGAGAAGTGGTCACTCTGTATAAGCGGTGAACCCCAAGAACCTACAGCAGCACAGGTGAAAAGGAACACACCTTTCACCATTAGAGTGAGCCTGAGGAATGTGTTTCCACCATCAGATTGAGCCCAAAGACAAAGGAACTTTTAAAATAACCAGGGAAAAACACAGATTACCTTCTATGGGGCAATGAGTACTTAGACAGCTGACTTCTTCGGAGAAACAATGGACACCAGGGGAGATAGAACCCCTTAGGGGCTCTGAGAGAGAGGATAAGCAATGTGTTAGACAGGTGTGTGGGCATTTCCTTCACATCAGTCAGCCTCCAGCAGACACCAGCTCAATTCTGATGGTAAGCAGAGTCAGCGTGGAGCCCACAGGTTAAGAGGCTGACCCCTCATTTCAGGTGCCAATTGTAGGCCCAGGTTGTGATTGATCAATTTTGTTTTTAATTTTTTTACTATGACCTTTTCATTTTTTGTCTTCTTTGTGGTGGAAGGAGATTTCCATGAGGGTAAATCATGAAGATTCAACAGTCACCTATTTATTGCTTTTTTCCCTGTCTTTTAAAAAAAGTTTCCCTTTTATAATTAGGGCCTACTAATTTTACAAAACATTGGGTTCCAAGGTATATAATATATTTTGATCGTATCCATCTCCCCTGCTATATACCTCCCGCTCCCTCTCTTCCCTTCCTCTTACCTAATAATAGTTTTCCTTCTACTTTCATGGCATGTATTTTTAGATTCCACATACTTGGGAGAACGTGTGATATTTGTCTTTCTGAGTCTGGCTTATTTCCCTCACCATGCTGCTCCCCAGTTCTATCTGTGGCCTGCACTTCTGATCTGGCAGCTGGTAACTGAGAAGCTTCCTCCACCCACTTCTCAGGTTCAATTCCTTTGCCAGAGAGGTTCCTAGAACTCAAGGTAGCCCTTGACTGACTAGTCTACCTATTCCAAGGGCTCTTTGACAGGGTACATGTGAATAGCCCAAAGGAGAGATTTCAGAGGACAAGGTATGTGGGAAAGGGCATAGCATGTCCTTGTTCTCTCTGGGGGCTCCAGCCTCTGGAACCTACATGTTTGGCAGCCCAGAGGCACTCTAATTCCAGTCCCTTGGGCATTACGGTGGGTTCGTTATGTAGGTATCATTGATTACATCATCGGCTATGGTGATGAGCTTGACCTTCAGCCCTGCTGCTCACCTTCCTGGAGGTGGGGGATGGGGTGAGACTGCCCCATCAATCCCATGGTTGGTGCCCCTGGAAACTGGCCTCCATCCTGATGTTACCTAGAAGCCCCCAGCTACCGCCATCTCATTGGCAGCCAGGAAGATGCATCACCTAAGCAACTCCACGGGTCTTAGGATCTGTGTGTCAGGAAACTGGGCTGAAAACAGCTCTTATTTCAAATGAAAATGGCAGAAGGACTGGAGAAAAATTAATAGCTTATAATTTACTACTCAGAAAAAATATTCAAAAGTGAAGGAGAAATATTTTTTGAATAAATAAAACATTTTTTCAGAGAAGTAAAATCTGAGAGAAGCTAGCTGTTTATGGTAGTATGCATCTATAGTCCCAGCTATTTGAGAGACTGAGGATCACCTGAGCCTCAGGAGTTTATGACCAGCCCAGGCAGCATAGCAAAACCCTGCCTCAGCTGAAAAATCACTTTTAAAGATCTTAGAGAATTCATTACTAGCAGATTCATATTAATAGGAAATTTTGAGGCAAGAACAATCCTGAATGGAAGTTCCAAGATGTAGAAAGGACAATGAAATCCTGGTACTCAGGAGGCTGAGGCAGGAGTTTGAGGCCAGCCTAGGCTACACAGTGGGTTCAAGGCCAACCTGAACTGCACAGTGAAACTCTGTCT
>NW_004955661.1:53390-60904 GCF_000276665.1 Chinchilla lanigera
AAAAAAAAAAATAAATAAATAAATAAATATTTTTCTAGCATGTTTTGTAATGACTGTGTTGACATCTGCTATGTCTTTCAATTCCTGAGTTCTCGTTCTAAGGACTATAATATGTATTTTAATTTATCACAGCTAACTCCAGATTAATACTAATTCAGTTTCAACTAATTACAGAACCTTGGGTCCTACGTGGCCCAACCCCCTACTTCTCAGTGCTGGGTACATTGTGTCCATATGTGTTTAACATTCAGCGATACAGTGTTGTACTTACTGGTTTATAGCCTCTTATATCTTGTTAATAATTTTAAAGAAAGAGAAAACTACTTATGGAATCTTTTAATTTAACATAATACTCCCCATCTTGGGTAGTCTTTGCTTCCTCTTCTGGTGTGAGTTACATCTGGTGTCCTGTCCTTGTCCAGTAGAGCTCTGTTATGACTTGTGTCTAGGTGTCCCTCCCTAAGCCTCATGTGGTTATAGGTGGGGCTTTTCAGAGGCAGCTGGATCTAGAGTATGTGATGCTGGGATCAGGGTGTATGATTACTAAATTAGTCCACTGATTGGTTTGGCTTAGTGTAGGTGTGGATAATGGGATGGCCCACTCGGAGTGAGCGCTACCCGCCCTAAGGGTGTATAGTCTGGATAAAATATAAGGAACGGAAATACAGCTGCTGCCATTGCGTGCCGCTTGCTGCTTTTGCTGCCTTCTGCCTTCCACCTTCTATGCCATGCACTGTTTTTTCTCCTCTGCAATACCCCTCTGCCATGCCACCCTACCTTGGACCCAGACAATGATGGGCTGAAACCTCCACAAACTGTGAGCCAAAATAAACCTTTTCTCCTTTAACTTTAGGTGTTGGGTATTTTGTCTCAGCAGGAAGAAGAATAACTAAGACGGACTCTACCTGTGGCCCTATCCTGTGGTATCATTGCCATGTATAACTCCATATAATTTCACGTATTTTTATAATTATTATTTTATGCAATGACCTTAAATCAGTTAAGAGAAAAAAACATATTTCTAGTGTCTTTTACATTTACCATTTTGGTAATAACCTTTTTAATTCTTCATGTGTATGCAAATTACGATTTAGTGTTCTTTCCTTCCAGCCTGAAGAACTTGCATTAGTATTGCTTATAAGGTATGTCAACACTCTGTATCTGGGAATGTTGATTTCAGCTTCCTTTTGGAAAGATACTTTTACTGGGTACAGACTCAATGGAGGTTTTTGTTTTTGACTTTCAGTCCCCTAAGGATGTCTCCTTGAGGGTGGTGACACCCTTCCCTCAGCCCCTGTCATTTTTGATATGAAATCTGCAGTAATTATATTGGGGCTCCCTTGTATGGAGTGCTCTGTTGTTCTCTTGCTGATGTCAAGATTTCTTCTGTCTTTGTATTTCAGCAGCTTTGTTATGATGCCTGTTACGCTTTATATCTAGATGTCCCACAAAGCCCATGCGCTCATAGATGAAGCTTTAGTAGATGCTGGGGGCATAATACTCATCAGCAGCTTAGTCCACTATGAGTTTGTAGCGAAATATGCCATTGGGAGGTGAAACCTGGTTGGACGAGGTAGGCCACTAGGGCCGTGGCCTAGAAGGGTCTATTTCTCTCCTCCTGCCTTGATCCCTCTCTGCTTCCTGCCATCCTATAGGAGCAGCTTCTCTTCCACCAGCACCCTCTGCCATGCTGTCCTGCCTGGAAGCCAGCCACCTACGGACCTCTGCAGACTGTGGGCCAAAAGAAACTCTCCTTTAAGTTGGGGTTGTTGGTTGGTTCTCAGCAACAAAGACAATGCCTATGGATCATTTTGTGTTGATCCTACTTGTGATGTGTAAAACTAATGTTTTCATCACACTTGGGGACTTTTTGGTCATTCTTTTCTTCTGGAACTCCATCACATCATCTATGTGATTGAAGACGTGCCACCCACCTCTGGGGTGGCATTCACTTTTCTTTCTTTCTGTTCTTCAGAATGGACAATCGCAATTGACTTTAAGTTTTGTTTTTTTTTTTTTTTTTCTATCTCAAAGGTGCTATGGAATCCCCCTAGAGAACTTTTCATTGTATTTTTCAACTCCAGAGCTTCCAGTTGTTTTAAAAATATGATTTAATATCTTTATGGGTGTTCTCTATTTGATGATTCATTGGATGAGTGTTTCTTAATTCTTTATAGTTCTTTAAACAACTTTACAGTAGCTCCTTTGGAGCCAGAGACTTTTTTGTCCTCTGAGTGGATCCCATTTTCCTGTTTATTTGACTGTCTCATAGTTTTCTGTATTGAAACCTGGACGTTTTAGAAAACACACTGGAGCAACTCTGGATTCTGACTCCCCCTCCCCACTGCTGCCCAGGCTGCGGCTGCCGCCTGTTGGGACCATTGGCCGGCCGGCTGCTCGTGACTTGCCTGGGCTAATTCCATGGGATTTGTCTCCCGCACAGTGTGAGACTGCTGCTTTCTGCTCAGTTTGTTTGATTTTCATTTTTGCTTTTATTTTTCAGCCTGGCTTCCTAGGAACTACCTTGGGCCAGTAGAGCTTAGTGACCGGCCAATGATCAGTCAGAGACTTTGCTTAAATATCTTGGTCCAGCAAAGCCTCTACCCTCCAGTGATGGATCTTTGTCGGGTACAGAGCACATCCAGGATTCTGATGGCTTTCAGAGTTGTCCTGGTCTTTCCTCTCTGTGTGCTTAGTGCAGGAGAAGCGCATAGCTGAGGCCCTTTCCAGCCCGCACCCTGCTCCCCTGGTGGCCATCCGCACCGCAGTGTGTGGGAGCTTATCAGGGCTCAGCACGGCTTTCTTGTTCCTGGATACTGCTGTTAAATGTCTCGCTGTTCTGGTGATTTCATTTGGCCCAATGTGTATTATACTTCGGGCAGGCTGCACTGTCAGCCTAAACAGATATAACTTGTTTTTTTCTCTAGTACTGGAGATTGAACCCAGGGCCTTTGTCCTGAGCTACAGGTCCTGCCTTTTATTGAACTTTTCATGTTCAGACAAGGTCTAAGTCTCTAAATCTTGCAGTCTGGGTTCAAACTTGTGACCGTCCTGCCTCAGTCTCCCAGAGGGCGTGGATTACAGGTGTGCACTGCCATACCCTGCTGATATACGTAACTTTAACTAAAGAAATATACTTACCCCAAGATGCATGCTCATACCTCACTTAAGCGTAAGACTGCACAGGGGACCAATGTGGCAATGGCCAGTTTAGTTTTGGGTGTCTACAATGGTCACCCTGGGCTGTGAGCTGCTTCTGGATGCTGAGCTCTGGCCCCCTTGGGTGGGGTCCCAGGGGGCAGAGAGAAGAGCAACACTGCTGCAGGACTCTCTGCAACGTGGTCGCCCACGGCGGTGAACTTGCCGGGCCTGTGTCCCCTGGGATGCTGGCTGGCAGCTCTGCCATTTAGCAGGCAGGGTGGGGAGCCAGGTGCCCTCTGGGCTGGCTCTGGGCCGCAGAGGCCTGCCAGGCGCTCAGGAGGAAAGGCGAGAGAGCCAAGAGAATGACCAGTTCCCTCGGGGCAGGGCTGCCAGGGAGGGGTCACACGTAAGAAGTGGCTCCTGGTCCAGAAACCAGCCTAGAAGGGGCTGGGGCCAGGGTGCTCAGACCCCGAGGTGCTTACCTCAAACACCAAGAGGCAGCAAGCAACCCTCTCATAGGGCTGCCCCATTCCTCGGGGGTACAGAGCAGCGCGGGCCTGTGGTGAAGGTCAGCGCATGTGGGGAGGGCAGAGGAGAGCCGGGCCGACAGTCACGTACGCTGATGTCACCAGGCGCTCTGCCTCCCCGAGGTGGCGCTGGCCCCATGGCCACACCACAGCTGGCTTGAGAGGGGCCGTCACGTCCCACGGCTGGCATGGCCCCATGCACTGCCCCTTGCCTGCTTTGGGCTGCAGAGGTCAGGATGGTGCATGCCAGGGCTGCCTGACTCTAATGGCGGGGGAGGGCAGAGAGCGGCAGGGGCAGGTGTTGGGCTGGGTGCACCAGGCTGCCCCAGAAGAGGCCCAGAATGCTGGGGGCTGCGTCTGGGGGGCTCGGGAGCTCTCAAGTAGCCCGATGGAAGAGGCAGAGTCTTTGTCCTTGGAAGTGTCCAGTCTGAGGGGGTCCTGCTGTCCAGTGGCACCTACCTAGGGGACAAGAGCCAGTCCTGTCACAGACGTGGTGGTCTGGGCTGAGCAGGCCAGTGGTCAGAACCCCTCCCTGTCCTGTGCACCATGTGAGGCCCCAGGTCACCCAGAGCCGTTCCCTGCTCAGGGCACACGGGACCGGCGGGTGCCTGGCGTGTGACCCCCACACAGTGTGGGCTGCCGGAGCCCAGTGCAGACAGACGGCAGCGTCCCTGTGTCTGTGCTTGTCCTCGGGCTGGGTCCAGCAGAGGGAGCTGCCAGCCAGCGAGAACGAGGCCGCTATCCCTGACCCCTGTGATGGCCTTGAAGAGTGGCCGGTGCTCTGGTGGGGATTCACCTCTGGCTGCAGCTAGGCGGCTGGCAGTGCGCACAAAAGCCCAGGATCCCACAGCCCACCCCGTCGTCAATGCTGTCCGGGCAGAGACTCTCCAAAAAGACACAGTGCTAGGCTCTTCCAACGCAGCCTGTGGAGCCCACTGTCTGTCCCCAGGGAAGGTGTGATGCTAAGGGTCAGAGGCCTGGGCGTGAGCCCCACTCCCTCCTCCTGGCCCTGGGATGCTGGGAGTTGTGCAACCTCTCTGGACCTCAGTAGTGGTGTCTGAAAGATGGGGCAAGTGGTCACCAGGGCAGGAAGGATAGGCCTGGCATGCAGTAGGTGCTCAGTGAGTGGACATCCCTCCTGGACAGAGGCTGCGTGGCTAGGGACAGGGCACCCAAACCCATGGCACGAAGCCGAGGAAGCTGGGTTAATGGGCGGCTTCCTGCATACCAGGTGCAGCCTGGCACAGGGTAGAGCCCCTAGTTCTAGAGAGAATAGAGGAACACAGGGCAGAGCGAGAGTTAGGGTTTTCTGTCCGGAATGGAGGTGGCCACACTGCAGGAAGAGCCAGGTGCCAAGTGGAGAACAAACCTTGAAGAGTGGATGTCACGTGCAAAGCCCCTGTGGTGGTGACACAGCTGGTTTGTTGATTAACAGCAAAGAAACCAGTGCGGTGTGAGAAGGCAGGAAAATCCTGTCCTTGATGGGCTAGAGCTCAGTAAGACACTGCTACCTGCTTCAATAAAGACAACACAGCATCTCCAAGATGGCACTGGAAACACCCACCTGGTGGAAAGATACTGTCTTAGTTACTTGTCTTTCATTGCTGAGACAAGATACCCAACAACCAAAGTTAAAGAAGGAAAGGTTTATTTAGCTCACATTTTATGGAGGTTTCAGTCCATAATCAGCTGGCTCCAAGGTAGGGTGTCACATGGCACAGGGCAACAGCTCATGGTGGCAAAAAATCAGCAAAATCAACAGCAAAAAGGGAGGAGCAGAAAGAGCAAGCCTCTTTCCCTCCCCTATATTGTATGCAGGCTGCCTGCCCGAGGGCAAGTGTGGCACTCACACCCATAATCCCAGCATTGGACCATGAATCAATCAAGAATCCTAGAAGCCCGGCCCATGACTGCATGAGGCTTTGGGGTGACACCTAGACAAAAACCATAACAGATGCCATGTGGCCTGTGAGGCTGTGCCCGAAGGGGGGTTCTTATCAGACAGGGGTGCCATCCCACAGTGCTGGGGACTGGGCGGGGGCCAGGCAGGTGCTGCTCAAGGATGCTTTGAGCACTCCGAAGGCTGGGGTGTCAGGCTGGTCCTGCACCTCAGTGCCTGGACCTACAGGTATCAAGGAGAGAATGAGAGACACAGCGTGGTTCCTTAATTCCCAGAGAACCACAGGTGGCCTGGGGTGTTTAAAAGCTGAGGGCGGGGCTGGGGATTTAGCTAAGCGGAACAGCGCCTGCCTGGCAAGAGCAACGTCAAGAGTTCAATTCCCGGTACCGGAAAAAAAAAAAACAAAAAAAACCACAAAAAACAAACAAAGAAAAGCTGAGGGCAGCAAAGCCTAGCCTCAGCCTGCAGCTCCCCTGGGGGTCATTGCCACTCCTGGGCAACAAGCCTGTGTCGCCTCTGCACACACAGGGTTCAGACACTCCACATCCTGGGGGTCTGTTGGGCATCAGGTACCAGCCCTGCACCCAACGTCCCCTCTGAGCTGCTCTCCTGGGGCTGCACAGAAGGGGCCCTCTTTTCCTCATGGGGCGACCCCAGCCCACTTGTACCCTAGCACTGCAGCCACGTAGACCTGGTTCCCTGACTCTAACATTAGTGGGTGTCAGACAGGGGAGTCCAGGATGGGCACCTGCTGTTTGCATGGTCTCATCGTCACCTGGGTGGGCGACACTCCTGCTGCTGCCCTGCCACCCTGGAGCAGTCAACAGAGAGGTCCAGCTTGGAGCACCTCCCAGGATCTTCATGCTGTGTGAGTCCAGCCCTGCAAAGACACTGGGGCCCTAGGGTCAAGGGACACAGGTGTGACAGCAGGGCGGAAGGCTGGACAGCCCCTCCTGTCCCTGGAGGCTCTACAGGGACAGTGGGGTCAGTGGCCCCTAGGGTGTGCTGCTGCTCCTTTCATGGGTGGCCTGCTCACCTGTCACCTGTGGTGTCCTCTCTGGGCTGCCAAGACTCTGGGACACACGCTGCCCCCCTCCCACAAGCTGACACCTTGTCTTCAGAGAGTGGATCTGGGATAGTGTGCGCAGATGGAGACTTCAGAGCCTCCCAAGCCCCTGCGGGGAGCGAGCCCCCTGCCCCAGGCCTCAGATCCTATCTCAGGCCCGGCCCAGCCGCCTCTCGCTGGTGCAGCTCCCAGGAGGGAGGGACAAGTCACAGGCAGGCTGAACAGTGCTTGCCAACCCCTGCAGCCTCCTCCACTCCCCAGGACACCCCCTCCTCCGCCACACCCCACTTCTGACCTAGGAATGCCGGGAACTCACCACTCACAAGGCACGGTGCCCGTCTCCTTCCCTTGGTCACTCATGCCCTGTCTGTCTCCCCAGGGTAGAGGCAGGCCTGGCACGGGGCTTGAGGCTGAGTCCTTAGCATGGCTCCACAGAGGAGACAGAGGAGGAGGGGAGAGAAGGGGAAGGGTCTGGGCCCCTCCTGGCCTCCCTGTCTGCTTCTTCCTCGCATCCCTTCTTTGAAGCACAGAAAAGTGACTCAGGCCAGGCCTAGAACAGGGGGCATGATGCTCCGTTAGCACCGAACACCCCGGATGGGTGGGGTGAGGACCTTGACCCATGTGTGTCCTGGGCAACGCTCAGCAGGGGGCTTAGGGAGGGCCCGAGGGTGACAGCACCCCCGGCTCCAGGGGAGCAGTTCCATTTGAAAGGTGGGACCCTACGCACTGAGGGACAGGAGGTGGGAATGGAGCCCTTCGCCAGCCACCACGGCCAGGCCAGGTGGCAGGAGGAGGGACACTATCGGGGCACAGGAGAGCTGGAGCAAACCCCAGTTTGAAAGTCACTGCTGAAAATCCGGCAACATTTTTTTTTTTTTTT
>NW_004955662.1:0-12940 GCF_000276665.1 Chinchilla lanigera
TTGGCTGAGTCTGGAGGGGCCCAGGAGTTCCGTGGTATGGAACCAGCTTCTGTTGAGTGACACTGGGCTCTGTGTGACATCACAATTCTAAAGTCACATGAGGCGTTGCAGCCCAAAACGTCCCAGCATGCTCTGCTGGCAAGTAGGTTGGAAAGTGCTGAGTGCAGAAGGAAATCTGGGAAGGTCAGGGCGTTTCCCCTTGTGGCTGCAGACTGCTTAGCAAGGCCAGTTGTTTGCCTGTGCCTCCTGCACCCTACTTCATTTGTACTAGGGGGATTTGAGTCTGGAGGTGGATAGACCTAGAACTAGGCAGAACCCAAACTTTTTGATTCTCTCACAGGGAAGTGGCTCATGACAAGCTTGGATCTTTTGGATCTCAAGAGTCCCTCAAAAGCAGGCAGGCAGGCAGGCAAACCTGCAAAAGGCCAAATCCTGTAGGACTGAGCTCACAGGGCGGGTAGAGCTCTGCCATAGATTCAGCCAGTCGTCTCTGTCTTGGGTGAGTGGTTTAAACCGCTAAGATGAGTTGAAGCATCCCTGAATTATAAGGCTTCACTGGTGCTAGCAGGGAGGTAGATGTCTTTCCAGTGCTACGGTGACAGCTCTACTCCCACAGCTGCCTAGGTCACCTGGCCCAAACACTAGATGTGGTGCTGGCTCCTTATTCCCTCTAGAGCCCATTCCCGAGGGCCATAAGCATCCCTCTTTCTTCCCCCTGGTATGTAATTCTGTCATTTCTTGACAAACGGATCTTGACAAATGGATCAAACATGTTTACTTAGAAAAGCTGACTAGAAGAAAAATGCAAAATAGGTTTCAAATAGCTTACATTTCCTGATAATATGCCTCCTAGCTCTGAGGTAGAGGTAACACATTGTGCAATTATATGCCCACATTTCTTTTTAAGAGCAGAATATCTTTGAGGAAAAGAAAGATGCTGCCCAAGGGAGAGACAGACGGGGCCCGAATGTGTTGCCTACGTGCCCACATCTCTGTCTCCAGCTGTTGGGCTGGAAACAGAGACTCCTAACAACCCCAAGTAATATGGGAAGGCGGCATGGAGAAATCTAGGATTTCTTTTGTTTTTTTTTTTGGTTTTGGTTTTTCTCCAGTACCGGGAACTGAACTCAGGACCTCGCGCTTGCCAGGCAGGCGCATTTGCCGCTGAGCTAAATCCCTAGCCCCCGAAATCTAGGCCTTCTTAAAAGCTGTTTAAACTGGGAAGCCTCTGATCCTACCTGGATAGGGTTGTTTTTCTGTTTCTTTGTGTTCTTTAACAAGTTTGACTCCTGTGTTTGTTTGGGGGCTCATGGCACCAAGTTTGTTGTGTTTTGCTGTTTGTGAGGGGAACAATATAATACAGGACACCTACTGGATGAGATTAGTTAACAGTCACCCAAAGAACGATATACACAAGAGGGCAGGAAATTTGTCCATCCACTAAGACCAAAGAATCCAGCCGAGGGCCTGGCTGCCATGGAAATGTCCTGCATGAGTCCAGCTGAAGACCTAGCACTCATACCAGTGCCTCCCATGAGTCCAGCTAGAGGACGAGAGCCCGTAACAGTGTCTCATGCAGGCCTGTTTCACGGATCTGCACTGGGAAGGTCCAAAGGTCAGTGGTGGGATCTAGGAAGTCCGTGCCAGCGGGAGGAAGGTCTGTATTAGCAGGCTGAGGGATCTGCACTGGAGCCAGGAAGCCACACGCAAAGTAAGAGCCAGAGCTCCCCTGAAAATTACCACAGCCATCCTGGGCAACGGTGAGTTTCCGAGCATCTCCAACGATCAGCAAGGCCGAGTTCCCATCAGGAAAGCCAATGCGAGAAGCTTCTCCAGGAGACTGAGCAGTGCACCACCTTCTCCTTCAGAGCCTGGAAGGGATGCTCAAAGTGAGAAGCAGAGCTCCCATAAAGGGAACCAAAGCCATTCTCAGCACACAACGTCATGAGCTCCTTGCAGGATGAAAACAGCTAAGTTCATCAGGGGGAATCCAGCAGGAGCTCCTCCAAAGCAACCAACAGCTCCTTACAGCTTGCTCCTCTCAGCTCCCAACAGGCTCCCAATAGCTTCTACCAGCTCCCAACAGCCCAACCGCTTCACTTCTGCCTCTTCTGCTGCTGGCAACAATCCTCAGGTGGGCCTCCCACACCCAGCACCACGCTTACTCCGTGCAACTGGGGCTTGTAAGTTGACCACCAGTTCTCCATGCAGTATGAGGCCAAATCTCAAAGCACCTTCAACCACTGAGCCACCCAGGAACGCAAGTATGCCAGGTAGTCCAGTCAGCTGCATACAGGGACCAGGTACGGAATGGAGAAAGAAAATCAGGACCAGATGCTGAGACTCCCTCTTGTGTCCCACAGTTGGAAGAAGCGCCTGACTCTTATGTAGTCTTCCGCTTCTTGGCAGATGGCCGTTCAAATACACCGTGTAGCCCTGCTGCCTTCCGTTTAGAGAATTTTGTATTCTGCGAACTCTCTTGACCCCATGCTGAGTCCAGCGAGGTAGTGCCTTGCTCTGCAAGGTGAGTGCATTTGGTACGACCAACACGTCCAAAGTTCTTGGCCTGAATGACTTGAGTAAGAATGGTTTTATTGAGGTGATCCTCCAGGCTAGGTGCACTGAAATCTCTCTTGGAAACTTCATCCTCGCCCAAGAAGAAAACACCCCCGGTGATAGCGCTTCTGCAAACGCTTGTATTTGCCTTGAACAGCTTTGTTGGGAACCACTTTGCCGTGTGCCCGATGCGCAGTTTGCCTCTCCGCCACAGTAAGGTGTCGCCTGCGTCCCATTTCTGCTTTCTGCTTTTCAAGCCCTTCACGGTCTTCTCTGTCCCTCTGCATTCTCTTGAGCTCGCGAAACTTCCACGCTTCATACTCCTCCTCCTCATTTTCATCGTCAGTATGGAGAGCATGCAGTGCAGCCAGCGACCGCGTGTTCTCCTCCAGCTCTTTTCCAATTTCTTCGACAATCCTGAGTGTGCACCTGCGCCTCTGCTCAGCCAGGCACCTGGCTTCCCGCTCCAGCTCCTTCTGCTTGAATGCTTCAGCCTCGCGTTCCTGAACAGTCACTCGCTCCTTCTTGCGAACGAACACTGGCTCAAGGAGAGGCTCCATCTCATCTTCACTGTCCGTGTCCTCTCCATCCTCGGGTTTGGACTCCCTTCCCGAACGTCCTTCATCGTCCGCCTCCGTGACTTCCACCTCTTCATTTTGTCTTTCCTGTGCTCGCCGACGCCTCAGGCCACAGCACGGCTCTAGCTCCTCACCATCAATCGCTTCCTCTTCACAGGGACCTTCTTGTTCCATGCACCGAGCATCTCCTCCTACTTCGGAGTCACTTTCTCCCACCACTTCAGGTGCTGCTATTGTCCGATGTCGCTCCGATCTCTCTTCTCCGTCTTCACTCATCCGATTCTGGAAACGCCGCAGCCGCCGGGGGTCACGGGAGGAACCCTCTTCCCGCTCCTCAGGTGCTGCTGCTTGTTCTTTGGCTAAGTTCTGAATGCACGGAAAGTCTTCATCTTCTTCAACCGATGAGTCCACAGGGGCATAGTGTGGCCTCTTTCCAGACACGTACCGTTTGACCTTCACTTTCTCCATGGAAATGTGGCCTTTCTCATTACGGTATGGGACGGCTCCAGCCGTAGACTGAACGGGCGGGTGCTTCATGATTGAGCTTGGGGCAGACATGTCGGCGGACGCCGCGACGAGTCCCCCAACTTGATGGATTCTAAGCGCTGAACACCTAGGGCAGGATGGCGAGAAAGACAATTCCTTTCTCCCTAGGTGCAGCCCACACTGCTGTGCCGCATTTATAGGCTGCTGAAGGGAAGTGGGTGGAACCCGGAAATCGAGCAGCTCTCCTATTGGACAGGCTTGCCCATTCCGGACTTGCTCCTGGGGCTACGTCGCCATTGTTCATTGGTGTAATCTTGTAGACAAACTCCGCCTAGTGGGTGGGGGGCAATGGGAAAGTACTGGGTGTCCTCAGGAGCCTCACTAGGGCAGGGGTAGGACAGGAATAAGGGCCCCTCCCTTGTGCCCCGAAAAGCTCAGATGAAGGCTCCTGCATGCAGCCTGTTTGTCATAGCCCTCGGGCTCCTAGATAGCCTAGTGTCTTGAATATCTGACTCTAGCTCTCCTTCTCCCTCCAGTCCACCAGGCTCCCTGCCTGGACCTGGGGGTAGGATTTGGACCGCTTCGTAGCATGTCTAATCTGGCTTTTGCCAAAGACAGCTACCTTATATTTTTAGCCCTCAAAATGCTTTGACTCAGTGCAGGCATTCACGGGATAGCCATAAAGAGATAGCCCAGGGGAATGAATGGAGTCTTGTGTCACCACTCTTTTCATTGGGGCGGGGTCGGGTCAGATCATGAGGGTAGAGAAAAACGGGATCCAAACAAGCATGTTTTCTGCCACCACTTTCTTTGCTGCAGGTGAGAAATGAACCTTGCTCTGACCCTGTGGGCTTTGTTCCACGGCCTGTTGTCTGGTCATGGTTCGATCCAGTTGTCCTGGAGTGGTCTTTCTTCATAGCACCTCAGCAGACAGTTGCTTGATGGCTGGTCTCCACCTCTCTGTGATGAAATTTTTATCACTAGAAACAACTCTTCCAGGGCTGGATTTTCCAGATCTCCATCATCTCACGGGCATTTAAACTTGACAACTGCAATCTTTTATCCTCTAGGGAAAACCATAGTCAGCAGCGGGTAAATATGTATGTTTTAGCTGTGGCGAGAAACCCAACACCCACAACGGAACGGAAGCGTTGCATTTTGCTGTTTCCATTCATGGCTGGCTGGCTCCAGGGAAGAGGTCTAATGACAAGAAGATAGCAAAGCCCCAGACACACCCACAAGTGTGCTCGTTCAGTCCGCCAATTGGACCCAAAGCCAGTCTGGTTGGCGCTACACCCATTTACTGCTGCAGCCCCTCATTGGTAACTTCATATCCAAACATGTCCGTCTTAAACATAATGCAAAAAAATTCATATAAGCTCAATTCTGCCTACCAAGATACAACCATCTTCAACAAAGGCCAAGCCTTAGGCTTGAGGGAAATTCATAGCTGTGAAACTTTTTTTTTTTTAAGTCAAGTTACATAACACAAATGAACCAAGGACAAATATTCCCATTCCAAAGGGGCGAGATACAAGCAATAATGAAACCCAGCAGGCAATCGTAAGTCCTGCAGATCCACACTTGGCATCTGGAGTGCAGGGTGGCGAGGTGGTTCAGAAGCCCCCTAAGGATTTGTCAGCACCCTTGTCACCATCAAGAGAAATTGCATCTCATCTTAAGGTCCCATGGACCTCTCATCTGGACTTGTCCAATGAAGGGTTGCCTATTTGGGAGATGGAGAATTAAGATTGTAAGGGTAGGCACTCTAGGGTTCAATGGTAAAGGCTTTTGTGGAGCTGAGTACCTCTCACACAGCAGCACTCTCCCTCTTGTGCCTGGAGGGGGAAATGAAGGGAGGGGGATTCTTTCTAGGTTTGCCTCTCTAGACCAGGGTGGGTGAGAGGTGCCTCCGTTCTCCTAAGTAAAGCTAAGTTTCTCTTTCCTCCTTGGGAAAGCTAGCTCTTCTCCTGGAATGAGCCTTGGAACGTGGGTTGCTCCAGGAACTGCGGTGCTGTGTGGTGGGGGCCAGCTCTGCTGAGCTCTTCCCAGCTGTCAGCATTCCTGGTGACTCTAAAGAGCTTGTGCAAATAGGCCTGAGTTGGGAGCATAAAGTCTCATAGGATGACTCACTGTCTCAATCTCTCAAGCCAGAAGTTCAGGTTGTGGCAGGTGGTGACTTCTGGTTCCTCTGTCATGGAGCAATACCCTCGAGGGTCTGCTCTCCTTCACAGGGATGCCTGTATTTGGAACAGATGAAGGGTCTGGCTTGGAAACGGTGCTGCGGAGATTTTCTGCAGAAACAGAGGCCAATGTACTAAGGGCAAAGCCTCATGAGAACACGAACCATGAACTTGCAAAACTGCTTGAAGCCAATCTGGAGACTTTCCAGACAGAGGGTCCTGTGAGGCTCCTTCAGGTCCTTGCTGTCCTGAGCAAAGAACTGAACAAGACAGGAGCGAGCAGTAAGGGTGGACATCTACTGAAATAAACAGGGGCGCTCTATGGGGAAGGGCAGGCTCATTTAAGAAGCTCACCAAGGCCCCCAAGGACGAGGGGAAAACTGAATTTGCCATCACGTGACCTCCGCATCTAGGCTCTTATCCTGCTAAAAACTCTCTTGGCCTGCTACCACTTTTAAACTGCCCTCTGAGTAGATGAGGTTGGCTGCCTGACAGATGTAAATTAGGAATGTTTCTGTGTTGTCCCCACATACAATAATGGCACCTTTATAGTTGGTCCACAGTGCACAGCTGTAAGCCTGATCTCATTTTAGGTCCAGGACTTTGCACACACCTCCTTGTAGGAAACCTGTCAACATGTGAACCGTGGACTTCTCTGACCTTTGGCGCGATCCACCCAGTAGTATGATTTGCCCCAGCCCTAATGCCTTACCTCAGACCCCCAGGTCTCATCTAGCTGAAGAGAAATGGACAAGGTTTTGAGCTGTGAGAAGGAAAAGGATGGTTACGGTGCTGGCCTCAAAGTTGCACATTTCCCCTATAGGAGTGTTACATCCTTAAGATCAAACCAAAGGAGTGAGTGTCCACGCAGCTTGGAGCAAGTTTCTGATGGAACCTTAGCTAAACAGCTCCTGGAAGCTCCTTGCTGGCCCATTTCTGAGATGTCACACACTCACTTGATCTATTTCCTCGGAGGAAAGGCAGCACTTGCGGAGCCCACACCACAGCTGTGACTACTGCCGCAGTGTTGTGGTGAGCCTGGCCTGTCAGGGCATCCTCTCCTTACCACTTCCAAGAGCTTTCTGTGGTAGAGCCCTCCAAGAGGATCTCTCACTGGCAGCTCCCAGCAACTGGTTTCTGAGTGCAGTGCTCACTGGTGTAGTGTCAGAGACAAACCTAGCCATGGCAGGGACCACAGATTTGCACAGCCCAGAAGGGCCCAATGTCAAGCAGGCTGTGAAAAGGGCTTCACAGAAGCTAATGAAGTTCTGTTTGCTCACTGGGAACTCTGGGGAGTTAACAGCCCACGGACCACTTGATGTGGCTGATCTGAGAAACGAGGACCACTGAAGGTTGGCAATGAACTCAGGTTGCTCAATTGAGTGGGAAGCTCTGCCCTTTGAAAAATCATGAGAGGTCGGTTAGAGTGGAGTCTTCCCAGCTGGGGCAGGCCTGAGCCTAAGGATGAGGGCTTAAGTGAAAGCGCCTAGCTCAAGACCTTCTGAGAGCAGCTTCAGAGGCTGTTGATTCTGTTCAGGGTGGAGGTGGGCATGCTGGGTTCCCATTCTGAAACAGAAGCAGCTGGCTCACTCTTGCAGTAGAGCTACTGTCAAACCCAGCATATTCATCTCTGGCCCTCCTGAAGGGAGTTTTTATTTATTTATTTTTTTTCTGAAGGGAGTTTTTAAACTAACTAGGATGTGTTTGCAGTACACCGATTACATTGACCACGGGGTGCTTGTGCATGTCTGCGACACCTTTTATCCTTGCTACGTCCCCTCCCCCCATTCCATCCCTTGGTGGCCCTCCCTTTTTCAAAAGATCTCCCTGTTTCTTATTATAGTACTTTGCTCCAATGTTAAGTGAAATGAGACACACAAGCTTAAATATCACAAGGTTTTCCTCTATGAGAAACCCAGAGCAGATAAAGAGATTTGTGTGTGTGTGTGATGGCCAGATGTGGCTGGAGATCCTCTGGGTGCCGTCTGGCTCTCACACACTCCGCTCTTAGGCTCAGCCTGGTAAAACAGATTAACCTTGACGGGTTTCTTGCAATTCTGAGGCGGCTAGATGGAGAAACAGTGCTCATCAATCCAGTGCTCCGTGAATGTGAGCTGCTGGCAGCAAGGTTCATTCTTCTGAATGAGGAACATCACACCACAGTGACCCATGTGCACCCATGTTTAGAGCAGCACAATTTGTAATAGCTTTGTCTTGGAAACAACCGAAATGCCCATCCACAAAGGAACAGATCGAAAAGATGTGGTATTTTTATAGAGTGGAGTACTATTCAGCTATAAAGACAGATAATCTTGAGACTTTTATCGGTAAATCTTGAGCCCAAAATCATAAGTGAAATAAACCAGACTCACATGTGTAAATATCATATTGTCTCTGTGGTATGAGAACCTAAATGAATAAATAAGGTCTAAAATATACAATAGATTTTGTGAAATGGAAAGGAATTGTTCAAAAAGAAAAAGGACCTAGGATGACGGTAAGGGGGAAGATAAAAGCGGGATGGGAAAAATGCAGGTGAGTTATACTATTAGGGTCTCTTAGTTGATTGAAAAAGAAGGTTTGTGATAATACCCTTCAGAGAAATTTTAAGACCCATAACTTGTACTCTGAATAACTACTTTCAAGCTAACAATATGCAATAACTATTGTTATTCTCCTATTATTTTGTTATGAAATTTTATTTTACTTTTTTCCATAAAATAAAAAAATAAAAAATAAATATTAGTGTATTATTTTAATTTTGCAATAAGCTTTGAAGTGTTAAATTTTTTGGGGATTGTTTGTGTTCTCCAGAATGGTATGATAAGATATAGCTTTTGTTTGATTTTTTTGTAAAAGCATTTTGCATGAATTTTACCCATATACAGTAAGATAAAAAGTTGAATGTGATTGTCCGTATGAAATCATTTGTGACTCTACTGTGACAGTACTTATCCTGAGTGTTCATCATCATAGGAATACCTGTGCTTGTTTCCAGTTATTCACTGTCTAATGCCTATCCCAACCCCCTCAGTCCCTGGGAGATGTAGCTCTACTTTCTCTATGTATGGCTATGGATAATGTGGATATTGTAAGTCACCAGAGTCACACAGTAAGATTTTTGTATTTGTGAGCATATTTTTCAATGTACATTCATGCGGTAAGAAATATATTAATATCATCCCTTTTATGGATGAAGAATAACCCATATGTGGATATACCATAATTATTTTTGCTCAGTCTTTATGTATTGACAGACTTTTGAGTAAGTTCTAAATTGTTGCTTGCACTAGGCACTTTTTTAGGAAGTCAGATTGCATGATTTTGTGCAAATGTACAGTTTCAATGCTATTTGTCTCTTACCCAATGAGATAAATCATATGATGATTTTATTTTGGTAATTTTGGAATCTGTTAAATTATTTGTAGACTAGATATGAAAGTAAATAAACTTTGATAGAAGTGCACTTTCTCTATTCTTTGAAATATATGAAAAAATTTCAGGAATGGCAAAGCCATAAAGACAGAAATAGATTTGTCCTTACTTTGACTGGGAGAGAGAGACGGGAAAGAAAGAATAAAAAGTGATAGAAAAAAGTGTAATGTTTCTTCGGCAATTTAGAAAAATGATTTTAATGACATTGTATTGATGGTTATAAATTTTTTATTAATATATACTAGTCTACACTGGACATTTTACTTTTAATTGGTGAGATTATTGATACTTGAATATTAAAACAAATATGTGAAAAATTCAACAAATTTATTTATAAATGGCTGAAAATGTTATAGATATTATATAAGAGGTTATATATGAATGTTAGTGTGCATGAAGAAGACAGTGAAAAACTACAGAGCTCATTATTATTCCATGGAAATAAAAGAAGAGAAATGCTCAGCAGGGGATGACAGCAAGGACAATGCAGGTAAAGTCTGCCCAGAGCCTCAATTCACCTGCTCATGTTTGGGACCCAGGAAGGTCTGGCTCCTGGGCATCCTGATCATGCTGAGGGCTGTAGTTCTGTCCTAGTACCCTGAGCATCCCCTGGTTGAGCAGGATTGTTGGTCTGTTTCACCAGAGAAGTGAGGTTTTCGTCTATGCTCAGACTGACTGCTTCTCACTGTGGATTCCAAATTCCTATCAACTTTTACAAGGTTCCCTGAGATGCCTTAGGATCTGGTCTTCATGACCACAGCAGAACCATTTGAAATTCAAGTGTTAAATTGAGTTTTGCACAGTTGAGAATGTGTCCTCCTATTTAAACAAGTGTATTTAGAGACACAGCAGAGGTAAGGACAGAAATTATGAAGTCGGAGTACTTGGGAGAAAGGATTATGCTGCAAAGTAGTCTCAGATCCTAAGAGGAAAAGCACTTTCACCTCCCTCTAAATCTACTCTTAACAAGATGATAGGAATTAATAATCGTTATTATATTACATATTTTTATCTTCCAAGAATCCTGTATCGTTTTAATTGTTTTTGTGTTGTCTTGCTTTTGTCTTTGTTGTTATTTTGTTGTTTTTTCTCTTTAAAATAAAAAAAAAAAAATCTACTCTTGCTTTTTCTGTATTCCCCGTGCCCCCTGCTTGTCCTGAGCGGCCCTGCAGGGAGGTTTGTGTCTGGGCTCACACTGACATCCCCTCACTGTGCCATGCACAGTAATATATGGCCGTGTCCTCGGTTTTCAGTTGGGTCATTTGCAGATACAGCGTATTTTTGGCGTTGTCTCTGGAAATGGTGAATCGGCCCTTCACAGAGCCTGCGTAGTTTATGGTACCACTATTCCCGCGAATTTCCCCGAGCCACTCCAGCCCCTTCCCTGGAGCCTGGCGGATCCAGTTCATCCAGGAACTACTGAAGGTGAATCCAGAGGCTGCACAGGAGAGTCTCAGCGACCCCCCAAGCTGCACCAAGCCTCCGCCAGACTCCACCAGCTGCACTTCACCCTGGACACCTGCAAACACAGAGACATCCTGCTCGGGAAACTGTCACACAGGCCCACTGTTTATCCCACTCGTGTCCACTCACACCCTCAGTATCTCTTGTTCACCATAAATCACCTTTTAAAACAGCAACAAGGAAAACCCAGCTCAGCCAGAGCTCCATGATGAGCCGTAGGTGCTCAGGCCTGATCGATACGTGGGAAATCCTGGGCATGCACAGCTGCACTCCTCTGCAGAGCTGCGGAGGCAGGGCTGGGCTCGGCTGGTTTTCATCAGCAGCCTGAGGCCCTATGTGCATGGCCTCCTGCTATATAGACAGCTCTCTTGTGGAAGCCTCTGCTAGAGATGGGTCCAGAGCATGGGAGATTGTTCAGGCAGATATTTTGTAACAAGCATAATAAGGAATATATGATTTCTTACTGTGTGCATGGGTCATGTTGAACATTTAACCTCATTAGTTTTCTCATAGTCACAAATGTACATAATAAATGGGTTTGGTCATTTCCTAAGTTTTGCAACTGTGCACCAAGAGCAAGAAGCATCATGAACCTATGAAATCTGAGCTCACATGTTTTTATAACTCATGTGTTTACCTCTGTCCTTCCCACAGTGTTTACATGCACCATGAGCTATTCCAAGGCACAGTTCGCATGCTTGGTGATGTTTTCCAGACCTCTTACCCTAATGAGAGTCCTTGGCATGATTTTCTGCATTCTGAAGATTCCGTAAATAAATAGGCAACCAGTATTCTTCAAGCCTAGGTTGACTCTGATGTAACCTGTGTTATTATCTATCTCTATATTAATATTTCTACAATAAATTAAGTATTTTATATAATAATTTAGTGATGACTAAGTAAGATATACGTTTACACAAATATACAATTTGTTACATGCTGAAATAATTGTTCCCATGGTCGTGTAAGGCAATGAGAAGTACCCAGAAATTCTCCTAGAGTTTTTTGAAAATTCTCTTTCTTGTGTCTTCCTTTATTCCACCACTTCCTCAACTGAAACATTTGTTTCTGCTTGCGACAATCCATCCTCATTGTTATAAAAGTAGCAGATTAATTTTTGATGATGGTGATTATCACACTGATGGATATTCCAAAGCACATGCAGCCTTAAACTTCAGTCTTCTGGGCTGGGAATGTAACCCAGTGGCACAATGCCTGCCTGGCAAGCATGAGGCCCTGAGTTCAATTCGTAATACCGAAAAAAAAAAAAAAAATCAGTCTTCTTTCTAGTATATGCAAGTTGGGATTATCCTTCCACTGAAGTACATATGAAGGAGATAAAGAAATAAAGAATAAGTACATACATATACACATATGCATTCTATCTGAACACCAGGCAAAGCACTCACATGCCTTGGAGCTTTGCTCCTTCCAAGTGAACTGCAAAAGCTGTATTACAGGGCCTCCTCGGTTTATGCAAGGCTAAGACAGAGAGGAAAACCCCAGGTATTGACAGGAAGAGCCTCACTCCCCAGCTTCCTTCTCAACACCTGCAACTGGGGCCCTTGCTGGTTTTCTCTGAATCCCCAGGGCATCCTCCTGCTAGTACAGAGCTTTCCCTGCTGGTCCTGGAAATCCCTCTCTCTTTTGTCTTGAGCACCCCCTGCTGGTCCTGAACATTCCTGTGGAGGGTTTTGGGTTTGGGCTTACATTCATTTCTCCTCACAAAATATCTTGCACAGTTGTATACTCCATGATTTCTGAGCCCAGTTGCAAGGAAAATTAATTCTTGGATGTGTCTTAGGGGATGCTGAGCTGACTCTCAGGGATGAATTATCAGCTGCGCCTCTTTTAAAATCATCCTGCCCTGTCCATTCAGTCCCCTTCCCTGAGGGCTGATGGATTAAGCTGCCAGAGCAGCCACTATTGATGCAGTGACCAGAAAAGGCACAGCGGAGGGACAGGCCCAGTCCCATCTCTTGCAGCTGCACCTAGGTAAGGACATTTGGGACAGGGAACACAGTGAGTTTTGAGCTCAGATGCAGCATCCCACATTTTCCTGTCTGAGCCCTGGGGCCCTCATACCTGGGAGGTGCCAACAAGAAAAGGAACAGATAGTATTACTCCACTTTCTTCAGATTAGCTATACCAATTGCAGAATGTATCCTAAAGTTTCAGGATGAAGCTGAATTTAAACAGATGTGTGAAGAAGGCACATACTGCATGCAGAAGTAACCA
>NW_004955662.1:13404-16411 GCF_000276665.1 Chinchilla lanigera
GCAGGCTACCTGGACGCAGGTAATAACAGAGCCAACAGCAGTAAGGAGAGACAGAACAACAGGATAAGGACCCTCTGGGTGGGAGCTGGATGGATGGGCAGAGCTGCTACGGGGCTGAGCTGAGAAGCAGCTGATCCTGACATGCAGAACTGGGTGAGTCTGTTACTTTTCATGTGATCCTGTGTTCTGAACTTTGATCTGATGCAGAATGCTTTGTCCGGAATTTCAGGACACTGATGGATTTGTGGAAATAGTGATACAGATTCTCACAGACAAGAATAAAATGTAGCAGGTATGTATATGATCAAGTGGTGGGGGATTTGTCGTAGGCTCTGCTAATTCCCTAGAAGGTGAGAGAGGATTTGGTTCCTAGGGTTAGGAAAGTGCATTTTTTGTTTATTGCTTTTACTAATGAAAGCAACTGTCTGTGTGCCGGGTCACATTACAGTGCTTTGGAAGAACCAAAGAATTAACAAAAATGACATGAAGCAGATGAGTAAAGTTTGAGTGAAAGACTTGGAGGGTATCAGTGACAAGCAAGATGATAACCAGGCACTATGGTGGTGGTAGGTTTCATACTTAGGAAGTGGGGATGATCCAGCTGATGGATTTTCCCTTCAAATAGATGTTGAGAGTATAGACTAAGCATGGAATGTGAATTTTGTAAACCAATTTGAGAACAAATATAGCTATACATTACAGTCCCTTCAAGAAAGCAAAGGGTGGATCATAGAGAGGAAGGCTTGCATTGAGGCCAATGTGTGTGGGGGTGATGAGCACACATCACTTCCTGTTACTGTGTTCCCATTCTCTAGATTTCTTATAGCACAATTTAAAACATAAATGCAGTTAAACTCAGTCACATCTAGGAGTGCTTTAGTGATGATATGGGTAAAGTTTGGGGAATACTAAATTTAGATGATAGAAAATGTGTATTTGAATAATATGTGTTAGTTTTAATGGGCAAGAAAAACATTGTATGAACCTTATATCAGTGGGATCCATTTAGGTCTTGCTGTTTTGCATATGCACCATGCCTTCCTTTTCCAACCACCTACTGGTGCACATTTTGGTTTATTCCTGTCTCGGTGACTGTGAATAGCACATAGAACATGGGTGTGCGTGTGCCTCTCTGGCAGACTGAGATCATTTCCATTTGCTTTGGGCACAATTACTGGCTTGCTGGATCATGCAGTAGCTATATTTTTAAAGTTTCGAGGAACATAGACGTTGTTTTCTACAATAGGTATGATAATTTACAGCTCTACTAAATGTATCCAAGTATTTCCTTTCCTCAGCTCATCTCAAGAATTTGTTAACCTCCTTCTCTCTGACCGTGGCATTCTTTGATACTAATTTCAGGCATGATAGCTGTTGTTCAGATTTTTTCATATACTTGTGCATCATTTTTGTCTTTCTTGGAGAAATTTTTGTTCAGGTATGTTTTCTTTATTCAGGGCGCATGTCAGGGTACTTGTATTTTTATTATTCAGTGGTTTGAGTTCTTATACAACCTGTACATAATTTTTGTCAGGTGGAAATATTTTCTACAGTTATATAAATTGTCTCAAGTATCGTTATTGTCTCTTTTATTTTGCAGGTGCTATTTGTTTAACAGAATCCAACTTTACTGTTTTTATTTTTCTTGCCAGTATTTTTAGGGTCTGAATAAAAAAAATGGTCACTCATCTCATCTCAGTGAAATGTTTTCTATAGGATTTTTCATTTTATTTTGTAGCATCACTGTTTCAGGTCTTCCTTTTATACTCATTTTAAAATTTTTAAAGAACTACTTGATTATTTTCAAAATATTTCAATTTTGACATGTTTGATCTGAACCTTTCTTCTAATTAGAACTTTAAAAATTTATTTTCTTCTAATACTTTTAGGTTTTCAGAAATTATTCTGAATTTTCTGCTTTTTTCACTTGCATCATTACCTTGTGCATTTGAAGTAATCCTGTCTGTTTTGGTTTTGTTTTGTTAGGATGTCTGGAGTCCATAGAGCCTCCTGCTATCATTTTGAGCAGTCCTTTGTTCCCCTGCATAGCCCAGTATCTAACTTAACTCAAATTTTTCACAATCTCACCACCAGAAAAATGGGTGTAAGATGTCAGTTAATATCTGCAGTGGCCTTCCGCTCTATTAAATGGATCCATCACTGTGCAGAGTATCTGCCCAGAGAAGTTTAAAATATCACTAGTGTGCATATGATAAAGTGGTGGGGAGTTTAGCAAAAGCTCTGCTAAATACCTTGAAGGTGAGAGAGGACTTGGTCACCAGGGTTAGCAGAGTGCATTTTTCATTTGATTATGCTACTAATGAGAGCAACTACCTGTGTTCTAGGACACATTATGGTGCTAGTGGGAAGAGCCAAAGAATTAACAAAGAAGGACACATGAAGCAGATGAATATAATTTGAGAGAAATGCCCTGCAACATTAGGGAACACCTTCCAAAGACAGACACAGATGGAGCTGGATTGGATGGGGAGACAGGAAACTCATACATCATTCTCCAGTGAAGGAATAGGTGCATTTCTAGTGGAGCAAACAGGGAACCAAGACATCACCAAGGAGAAGGAAAGTCCCAAAGCTCTCAGAACCCTTGAGGATGGACTGAAAGCTCTAAAATAGTAAATCAAAACAATCTCTTTCTCCTTATAAATTAATTATCTCGGGGATTTGCTATACTAATGGAAAGCAGACCCACACACTCTGAGAAACAAAACCAGGCTCAGAAGGACAGATATTTCAGGAAGTCACTCTTATGTAGAAGATAAAGTAGCTGATCTCACAGAAAGATGGGAAAATTGCTGACACAGGCCAGGACTTGTGGGGCCGATGGAGAAGGTGAGGATTCATCCCCAGGAACGGAGCCCCAGCAGATAGAGGGAATGACTCCTGGTGTTCTTTCACACAGAGGGAGGTTACTGGTTACTATATTGTGCCATGCAGTGCCAAATAGACGGAGGAAAGAGCTAGCAATATTTTCATTACACAGACAGCA
>NW_004955662.1:18037-19742 GCF_000276665.1 Chinchilla lanigera
AAGGATAATTTTGAGTTCTGTGTAGGAAAATGGATGGATCGTGAAGCCATAACCCTAAATTAAATAAGTATGACACAGAAGTGTAAATAAAACATCATTCTCTAACATGAGAGAGAAAAATTTAAATAATTCAAAACACAAATCATGCAGACGTGGTGAGACCCGGAGAAGCAGACTCTGCAGGAGTAGACCTGAGCGAGGAGGTGGAGGGAGAGCGGGGAAGGAGAGGCGGTGACCATGGTCAAGATGCAAAAACTCCCTGACAATTCCCTCAGTGGATTTTAATGTTTATTGACCACAAATGTAGGTTAATTAAACAGAAAAAATACAGAAACATGGGAAGCAGGGCACCCACGGCAAGGACCAGAAGAGAGCTGGCTTTGGCACAGCCTTCTCAAAACCCAGAGTGCGTACAGCACACGGCTCATTTTCCTCTGCAATGAGATTATGTACAGGGAACCGAGAAAATGATCATATTTTTCAATCATGAAGTTTAAAATGATGTTACCAGTTATAGGAATTTGCAAAGTGGAATCTGTAACAACACAGACAGGGTCGGGGCTCACTTTCATTGGAACCCTGTCATTCCGTTCATTGTTCTATATTTGCAAGGTTACTCTTATTCGAGGACACCGAGTTTGCTCAGTTCTCATGTGAAGGAAATGCAGAAATATTTGTGCTTAATATAATCTCTTTAGTCTTCTGTACAGAGACAACAAGTTTCACAATTGCAGACTGATTTTGCCTCATATGTTGAAAGTTTTATAGCTATCACTGCGTAAGAGGAAAACAAGAAAATAATGTACATTCTGCATGGAAAAAGCACATTGTTCTCACAGAAGTCAGATATAATTAAAATTTTCTTTTCCCACCCTGAGCCAATGATGATGCCTGCACTGCCTGCACTGGGTCCTGTGTGCAAAGCCAGGAACGAGCCCAGGACCGAGCACCTCCCTCACCCCCATTTGATCTCTCCTCTCCCCTGGGTTTTCCAAAACTCAGGGTAACAGAGATGACAACCAGCACACTGACCCGACTGCAGGAGAAACCAACAACCAGGAGGAGACTCGCATGTCAGGACTGCGGTATTACCCTACCACAGAGCCTGAGTGGCGGACAGCCCGGGAGAGGGGCATGGCTCAATAGTGGTCCCCTGAGATTCCTTGGGAGGCCCAGCACAAGAGCAAGGTGTTCACATGGCATGTATTCCTTTGTGGGGGGACAGGTTTGTAAGGTGAAATTGTCAGAAGGGCTGGTCTTGAAGAGAAGACAGTCCGGTGGTATGTTTGAGCTCTGGCACTGCTGCTAGTGAATAAAAAGCAGAGATAGAAATTGTAATCTCAGACATGGTAAATTTCAAGCTAACACTGATTTGAAAAGACAAAGGTGACCAGTGCAGACTAATGGGGAACAATGAAGCAAAAAGAGATAACATACATAGAAATTAATGTAATGGATACTGAAGCCCTTATCTTTCTTGAACAATACAATATGACTGAAAATAACAGTCAAATAAATACTAGTGCACCAAAATGAGAGATTACACCCCACTTTCATGGAGCTCCATCAACTAGGCAACTTTTCTGTTCCAGTACAGAAAACTCAGAACGGAACCCACACCTGCGAGCATACGGACTTCATAGAATCTACAAAGTACTCAACTCTAGTACAACAGAGTATACATTTTTTGCAGCACAGTGTATTT
>NW_004955662.1:20212-25411 GCF_000276665.1 Chinchilla lanigera
ATGAAGAATCAACAAATTGAAGTTCTGGATCTTTGATACAGTAAATAAAATAGATAAAGCCTTATACAAACTTGTCAAGAGAAAGAGATTAAAAGCACAAATCAATGAAATTAGAAAACAAAAAGCACAGTCACAACAGACACCATCAAAATTCAAACCAACAGCCAACATCATATTAAATGGGGAAAAACTAAATTCAGTCCCTCTAAAGTCAAGAATGTGACAAAGATGCCCGCTATCACCACTTCTCTTTAACACAAAATATAAAATACCCAGAGCAATCAGGGATGAGAAATAAATTAAAAAAATATATATAGAAAGGAAAAATTCAAATTATCATTATTTGAGGATGACATGATACTCTACATAGAATACACAAAGTACAAAGTACTCCACTAAAAAAAAACCAATCTCTTACAATAAATAACCAACCTCAGCAGCATACAAGCATACAAAATCAACAAACAAAAATCAATAGTATTTGTGTACACTAAAAATGAACTCAATGAGAAAGAAATTAGGAAAACAATACCATTCATGGTACCATCAATAAAAGTGAAGTCAGTAAAAATCACCTTAATCAGGGAAGTGAAAGAGCTGTGAGAAGAAAACTACATTACTTTGAATTGCAGATTGAAGAGCACATCAGAAAGTTTTAAAATGTGCCTGGCTCCTACACAGGCAGAAGCAATATTATTAAAAATGGCCATACTCCAAAATCTCTAATACAGATTTCATGAAGTCCCAATCAAAAGAACAATAGCACACTTCACAGACTAGTGAAAACAGTCACACAATTCAAATGGAACCTGAAGTGACCCAGAACAGCAAAAGTAATTTTGGGCAACATGAGTAAAGCAGGAGGCATAAGATTGCCTGACACTCAAAGAAACTAATAAAATATCCTGATACTATACAACAGCAACAACAGCTAAAACAAAAGCCATGTGGATCAATGGAACAGAACAGAGGATGTAGAAGCATCCCAAGACACAGTCAAATGTTTGACCTTTGGCCAAAGAGCTAAAAGCATTCACTGGAGGAAAGACTCAAAAATGGCACCGGGATCACTGGGTACCTGTTTGCCTGAAGATGTAACTTGATCCATGTCTCTCACCGTGTACTAAACTAATGTCAGAGTGAATTAATTAAACATCAAAAGAGAATATTGAACCTACTGGAAGGTAAGATAGGGAAAACACTTGAAGTCATGGGTGTAAGAGAGATTTCCTAAACGGAACCATAGTTGCACAATACCTAACTGAAAGAAACAGAAAATGAGATTGCATTAAATCCAAAAAGCTTTTGCACAGCATAGAAATCCTTAGCAGAGTGAAGAGACAATGTACCGAATGGAAAAATATTTTTCCAGATATTCCTCAAGCAAAGGTGTACTATTTAGAATATATTAAAAACTGAAAAAAAATCACCTAAAATAAGAGACCCAGTCAAGAAGTGAGTGTATAAAGTGTATAGGCACTTTTTGGAAAAAGAAATAGAAGTAGCCAACAAATGCATGCAAAAATATTGAGCATTTTACTGGCCTTTAGAGAAATGCATATTAAAATAATGCTAAGATTCTGTCTTACACCAGAAAGCACAGCAATGTCCAAGAAATGTAACAATAATAAATTCTGGCCCGGCTGCAGTCTAAAAGGGCCACACCCTCATTGTGAGAATGGGAACTAGTACAAACACTATGGAACTCAGTAGGAAAATTCCTCAATAAATGAAACTCACAGATTCCATGTGACCCAGCTATCATCCATCCAGAAATCTTCCCCAAACAACTAAGGATGTGGGGTCTATAGTTAATGGACTGCTACTCAACTAGAGAAGACAGATGTGAGACATTTATAGGAAACTGATTCACCTGGGAAATATATACTGAGTAAAATAAATCTGACAGACAAGCTTAAATACCATGTAGAACTTCTCAGTTGAGTGAGGCAAAGTACCAACAACAGCACAATAAGGGAGGGCTTGAAGGAGACAGGGGGATAGATCTCTTGCAAATGCGAAGGAATCTATGGAACATAAGAGTGAAAAGTGGGAGAAGGAAGAGAAATAAGTAGAATGTAGACATGTCATGTCGATGGACCTGATAGCCTGAATGAATGCAAACATCATGTGTCATAAACGGGAGATAAGATCAATAATATGTACATGAGTGAAAAGGGGAAATGCCACTCAGCAGAGGGGGAAGAGATGCAAAAGGGAAGAGGAAAGTACGTAAAGAGATAATTTAGCTGCATTGTACGCGTGCACCCACTCCCTAGGAGGAATGTAAATTTCCTGGACCTCAAATGTGTGCTAATAAAAACAAAGTACATTTTTTAAAAGATAAAAATTAAAACAGAAAAACAAAGATTGTAGAGGCCTTTAGTAAATGTGGGGACAGGAAGAGCAAACCACAACCTCTAACAGCAAAGCTGTCCCAGGAAACTGCACCTGGTCCTTGGTCTGACAAGAGCTCAGTGTGTGCTGTGCGCCCCCTGCTGTCCTGAGCGCCCCTGCAGGGAGGTTTGTGTCTGGGCTCTCACTCACGTCCCCTCACTGTGTCTCTCGCACAGTAATACACGGCCGTGTCCTCGGTTCTCAGGCTGCTCAGCGTTAGTGAAACTTGGCTGATGGCAGTGTTCCTGCTGATGCCCACTCGGGACTGAAGGGCTGAGTTATAATATGTGTTTCCATTATATGCTATAACACCAATCCACTCCAGCCCCTTCCCTGGAGGCTGACGGACCCAGTGCACACTATAGTCAGTTAAAGAGAATCCAGAGACCGCACAGGTGAGGGACAGGGTCTCTGAAGGCTTCACCAGGCCAGGTCCTGACTCCTGCAGCTCCTGGGACAGGACACCTGAGGACAAGAAGCATCACAGTCAGTCAAACACACCCAACACCCTGTGCCCAGGTCCCTCTCCTGAGACTCAGAGACACTCACAGCAGGGCGCTGCCACCAGGCAGAGGAGCAGAACCAAAAACTCCATGCTGGATGAAGGCTCCTGTGGGAGGAGACTGGGGCTGCTCAGGCAGGACTGGCTTTTCATCCTGAGCCTGGGGCTGCTTTGCATGGGGGAGGCCCTGAGGGTATAAGAGTGGGAGAGATGGCAGGGCGCTTGAGTCCTTCCCAGGGACAGTGATTTTCTTATGATGATCAGTTGCACTGTGAACAGGAGCACTCCAGAGATACTTTTCTGTATCTTCTGTAGTACTCGTCCTTCCACACAAAGTGAAATGGAGCAGGGGCCAAAAATGTTGATTTTGAGTACAGTTTATGTGGAAATCTTCAACATTAAAATGCCCATGTCCTGGGGAGTTTCTGATCTGCTGACTGCATTTACTAATACCTGCATTTCCGAGGGAGGGTTTGTAGTGGGACACACAAGGGTGTATCTGTGTGGTTCTTATTGGAGAAGTACAAAAATGATTAAAAGTATAACTAAACTTTCTTTCTTTCTGGTGCAAGCCCTGTGCTCTTCTCCATGCTGCCTTTTCTAACATTATTGCTTCATCCTTTGGCGTGGTCTTCATCGGCAACCTTGAGACCTTGTACCCAGGTGCTCACAGTATCCTGATTTGGGGAGGTCTCTGGGAGTCCATGTTTCTCCATCTTAGCAAACTCTTGGCTTTTTAAAATTGGGGCTCTCAACTGCTGCCTGGAAATGCTGGGACTCCTCATGGACTACAGACATTCCTCCCTTCCCTCCCAGATCCCTGAGCTGGAAGACTCATATTTTCATAATGAATCAAGTTTCTAGACCTTCAGGATACAAAATTTTATCATAGAATTTCTTCTCATATTAAAAGTGAGTCTCTTATACATATAGCCTTCTTATATATTTTTCTTTACCCCACTTACTATAAACTTTTCAGGAAAGTCTTGGTTGAGACCACTTGGGTAGTCTCAGAATTTTACATTATAGATTTCACTGGCTGCCATGAAACATCCAATTTAACTTACATCAGTGCTCTTGTATCAATGACAACAGAAAGCAGAGGAAAAAGAAAGTTAGTAGTTTAAGAATTTATAATGCATAAGAAATGCTTTAAACTTAAAAAGTCCCAAAACATTTCCCTGTGCAACTTCTATAATACTTATTAAAAATTAGATGGCGAGAAACTAAAATGACACTATTCATGGAAAATCTCATATGGTAAAATGGGGAAAACTTGTGAAAGAATGAAAGTGGTCAAAAATACGGCAAGGAAAGTTTGATTAAGGTGGCGAGCTTGTCACATGTATACTCTCATCCAGTACCCAGTGGCCAATAATAAAATGTCTTGAATACACCAAGGGTATTTATATTGTTATTATCATTCAATCTCAACAAAATTTTTTGAGAATAAACTTGATAGAAAACACTTGAATAACAGATTACTAACAACAGTGTTTGTATTCATTTATATGTTTGTTTGCCTTTATATGTGAACATTTCTACAAATGTTGAATTTTTCTATCATTTGCACACAAGTGCTTTTTCTTTTTCTGGCGAAGATACTAGTTCTTTGTCACTTGCAGAAAATATCAGTGGTATCATTTTAAAACACATGATAGATAATAAATAACAAATCAGTTTGAAATAACACAACCCCAGAGACAGTGGAGCAGGGGAATAAAGGGTCTGAAATATGAACTTCCCTACACAGCTATGTTTACTAGGCCATCCAACACAAACCGTGAATAATCTTTTCATCATATTACTAATGATCTATTAATCTCAATGTTAATTCACTACAATTCCAAACACTGAAACTGCCCACCATGGGTTGCTTTTAAATCTAGGATTCTAGCACCTAATTCTGCCTTTTGGGTGGAAGAAAATCTTTCCCTCCTAGGCTTAAGGGAGCCTGATACTAAGACAGCCTTTTTAGTGTGGCCAGAGCCATCAGTAAACACAGTAGGTGAGTGTGGCTCAAGATGAACAACCTCGGAAAGGTGAAATGCGTAATAGTCAAAAATTGCAAGATGGTGTGAAGTAACCAAGATCCAAGGATTTCTCCTCTGGAATCAGCTAGTGCACATTGTAATGGCATAGACTGTGAAGGCATGCACTCCATTCCCCACGAAGAATGTGGTCCTGATACTATGAGGATCCTAACCTAACAAACGATTAACCCTCTCTGCCCCATTTTGAATTTGTACTGGATAAGCTGATCTTCTTCCTTGGAGTGTCGCTTCCCTTAGGTATTCAGA
>NW_004955662.1:54659-55772 GCF_000276665.1 Chinchilla lanigera
AATGCCCTGGGGCACATACTTATCCATATTTACCTCAGCAGACTCAGGTTATTTGCATAATCATGAGAAAGGAATTTTTTTTTGAAAGAGCAAAAGGCAAGTGCTATAAGAACTGTTCAAGTAAAGTTTCAGTGTGTACCTGTGAAAGTAGATAAAGGCTTGCGTCCATGTTCCCGAGGAACACTAAGTAAAAAAGGGGCTACACAGTTTTGTTCTGTATTTTTTTTCAAACGCCACACTTTGCTCAGACAAGAACAGAACTGTTACAGAAGAAACTACATCACAGCACAGTACAGAACATAAAGCTTCTTAGATCTAGGCCTGATCCAGCCTGAGAAGGAGGGAGTAGATGTCCACGGGCCATGCAGCAGTGTGGTGCCAGGGTCTATGTCCAAGTCTTACCTGAGGAATTGCATCTCCTGCCACTTCCTTAAACCCTGTGCACACAGACCTTTCCTCACTGAGAATCAAGCCACCACAGGAAGGCTCTGCTCTACGAACCCACCACTGAATGGTCCATAAACCAGCTGAACCTCTTGTAGGCCATCAGTGTTCTTGAGGCTAAGCAGGTAGCAACAGAACATGTTTTTTACTATGAGCGCGAGGCCATACTACATCATCCCACCCATGGACAACTCTGACATCAGCCAGGACAATCCCACCCATGGACAACTCTGACATCAGCCAGATCTCCTGGGGTTGTTTCTCCAGTGCCGATCTGGGTTGATATTGCCCCATCTCTTTTGCAGGACGATCCTTGTTCCTCAGAGCAGCCCTAACGTGTGTGGTGAGATTGTGTCTTAATCCCATCAAAGATGGGATTTGAATGTGAATATTGATAATTCACTTTCCAGAATCTTACCTAAGCATTTGTGTTGATTTTATTTTGGTCTCATTCACAGAGGAACAAAACAAAATTTTGCAGTTTTTCTAGAGATTATATTGACATCCACTGTTCTTCCTCTTTACCCACTGATGGGTCTACATGATCTGTGCATTTGTTGCATGCTCTGACCCTCAACAGCCCTGTCACACACTCATTCCTGATGTCAACCAGAAGAGCTGGGAATGAAGATCATATTCCCATGATCTATGTGTCTCACAACATGCTGC
>NW_004955662.1:56697-58024 GCF_000276665.1 Chinchilla lanigera
TGGAGCAGAATCAGACTTATCTAGGAACTAGAACAGGATCAGAGATGTTGGGGACCATTTCTGTGGCCTGGGTGGGAAAACCCAGTAGGTGACCTGTGTGAACCTGTCCCTGATCAGCTGGGCAGGTGGGGTCCATAGCAGGACCCACTCATCATGTCAATTATCAGAACCCTAAAATAGACAAGCCTCCTGGTGGGATCAGCACAGCTCCCATGTCATTAATGTCATCCCTAGAAGGGTCAATGGGGTGATTGTGCCAGCAAAGGCTGCACAAGACCTGAGGAGCACTAGGGTGATCCCAGCATGGCCTGCATCAGGGAACCCAAGCTCAGAACTTTTCAGTGTAGTATCCAGTCCCTCCCAGAAGAGGTGACAAGAATGTTTCCTCTACACTCTAATTAGGCCCTGAGATTCAGTTCCACTAACTGTCTAAGCCTGGGAATCAGGACACCATTCTGGAGATACCACCAGGGACATGGGCCAGGGGCTGCAGCTGAGAACGGTCACAGGAGCTTATTTGGCACTTGTGATCTTCTGCAAAGCCATCTGTATAGTGGAAGCCCTGGAGAAAACATAAATGTAGGCAGCACCATTGCCTGTTGACCCTGGTGACTTAGCATGAAGGAAACCTGTTTGGGTCGGCAGCTGCTGGATGAGCTGCTTCATCTCCACGAGGGACACCCAGCTTCTGCAGGACACCTTGTCAACTGTAAGGTCATAGTGCTGTTCTGGAGGCTTCCCAGCTGCTGCTTCCCCTCCTGCTC
Source organism: Chinchilla lanigera (assembly GCF_000276665.1). NCBI lineage: Eukaryota > Metazoa > Chordata > Mammalia > Rodentia > Chinchillidae > Chinchilla > Chinchilla lanigera. Next base: position 57,462 of record NW_004955662.1, read on the forward strand.
TCAGATCCCACAGCAGACATGGACACAGACTCATTCCTGAGTCCCCCAAGTATGTGTCCAGCTCCCTGCAGGAATGTGCCTTGTGTCTTCCTGAGACTGTGACTCTAGATGCAACACAGGGACACAGCTGGATGTCCCAAAAATCCCACAAGGAGAACAAACCTTGCAAAGAACTCCAGCAGAGGAAGAAACAAGTCTGAGGCCCTGTGGGATGTGAGCAGAGGGGCAGTTAGCAGAGACTAAGGCTGTACAGGACTCTCATCCTTTCCTCTGTCTCCCATGCTGTCTGATTTTTGGCTTCACCAAGTTGTCCTCTGAAATGGACATGGGTCCTGCAGCTTCTTCAGCTCTAATCCACTCTCATCACTGATATGCCTGGCTATAAGGGATTCTGTAGTCTTCTGATGTATTCTCTATGGTTTCCTGTCCTGCTGTCCTTCATGAGCAGGACCATAGGTTTGTCAGATTTTCTCCTGATGCATGTTCATTTCTGCAGCATGATGGATTTTTAAATATTTATTTTTTTCTATGGAATCTTTTGACTCCTAAAAGTCATAAAATAA
>NW_004955663.1:0-1673 GCF_000276665.1 Chinchilla lanigera
GTCATGAGTTCGATTCCCAGTACCAGAAAAAAAAAAATAAAATGTTACCAGAATCATTCAGAGTATATCAAAGGAATGGAAGTCAATCTTCTAATATTAGTTTAGATGGGAAAAATTACATGATAGTATAAGTTAATGATTCAGAAGTGTTCAGTGATGTTAACATTTCTGATGTTTAAAAATGAAAAGCTCCTAGAAAACTAACATTAGAAAGAAACCTCTTCAGAGCTAGGGTGTAGTTCGGCAGTAGAGCACTTTCCCACCTTGTGCCAAGCTCTATGTTCAGTCCCCAACATAGCAAAAACGCAAAGCAAACAAAGAAAAGCATAAAACTCCTTCAAAATAATGAAAAGACAAGGCAGGTATATTAACATTGTTTGGAAGTTCTAGCCAAAACAGTATATGTGGGGCCGGGGATATAGCTCAGCGGCACAGGTGCCTGCCGGGCAAGCGCAAGGTCCTGAGTTCAATTCCCCGTACCAAAACAAAACAAAACAAAAAACCAGTATATGTGAATCAGAAAAATATTTACAAGAGTCAAAACTGTCATTATTTTATGTGATATGATTACATATGTGAAAAACTAATTGAATCAACTGATAAATTATGTCATTGAAGTCCTATAGAAAAATAGATAAAAATTAATAGCTTTCCTATGTACCAGCAGCAACTAATCTAAAGAATATAATGGAAAAAACTTAAATATCATAATAGCAGCAACAAAAGACATAAAATGTTAAGCTGAATTGTGGAAAATGGATGGAAACACCCAGAAGACTTAAAAGATTTAAACATAGAAATACCCTATGTTCTAAATCTCACTGCAATGTTTTTACAGAACAATGCAATTCCTACAGAATTTTGTAAAGAACTCTAAGACTTCACATAAGATATTAAAGTAATTATAAATCCACAGTAACTTGAATGATATGCTATTGTCATGATACTGGACAACTAGAATGATATGCTATTGTCATGATACTGGATAGGTAAATCAGAAGTACAAAAGAAAATCCTAATAAACCCTACTATACATAAAAACTAATGAAAGAAAAAGAAAATCATGAGACTAATACCCAGAATATTGCCTGTTTGGGAAGATGTTATTATACGCCATCCTTTCACCTCCAACTATATTCTAAAATAAAAAACAGAACACAAGGGGCTGGGGATTTAGCTCAGCAGCAAAGCGCCTGCCTGGCAAGCATAAGGTCGTGAGTTCGATTCTCGGTACCAAAAAAAAAAAGAGAGAGAGAAAAAGAAATATTAGAGATATTAAATGCAAAAAGACTATACAAGAAATGTAATGTAAAATGTAAATTTGAACATCTTAAGAGAATAAAGAAAAACCTTGATAACCAATGCTTTCAATAATGCATGCAAAATGACCTCAAAACAAGTGAACTTAGTGCTGGACCCTTTCAGACTCTTAGGAAATAAAATATTGAGGTAAACTGTCCCCTACGATAGAGAAACAAAGAAAGCTTATCTAATCGATTTGATTAAATGGAAACATACAATAACCTAACAAAAATTACACTTAAAAATAACAAACTCTAGGCCAATCTCAAATATGAATTTGATATAAAATTCTAGTGAAGGGGCTGGGGATTTAGCTCAGCGGCAAAGCGCCTGCCTGGCAAGCACAAGGTCGTGAGTTCGGTTCCCGGTAC
>NW_004955663.1:33906-56977 GCF_000276665.1 Chinchilla lanigera
AAGTTTTGGGCTTAAGGAAGAAATCTTCAATCTCTCACTCCTGTACGTTAATTTTGATAGTCAGTGCTTCTTTTTTTTGTTGTTTGTTTTTTCTGGTACCGGCAATCAAACTCACCACCTTGCACTTGCCAGGCAGGCGCTTTTGCCGCTGAGCTAAATCCCCAGCCCCTTTCTTCCACTCTATTTCTAAAGTGGCTTTCATGCAGAGGAAATCTTTGATGGCCCAAGAGAGTAATTCAAAAGTGGGGTTGGAGTTACTGAGCAAGTTCCCCAGGGTGCGCTCTCAGGCAGGTGGGCAGTCAGAGCCTCCAGGCACCGATAAGCCCAGGTGGTAGAGTGAGAGACTGCAGGAATTAAGGTAGCGTAGCAAGATGTTGAGGAACAAAGACTCCAGATTTGCATTCAGCTCCTGACTCTTAATTTTTACCAACTGTGTGACCTTGGGCAAATTTCCTGACTTTCAGCCTTGGTTTCTTCATCTACAAAATGGGGAGAATAATTTTACTCTATATAATAGGGTTGGTAGGAGATCCAAGTGGATGAATATACGCCAAGGCCCACCTGTGATAGAGTCTGGCACTCTTTGGAGTCTGGCTGCTGCCCTTAAGCAAACAATTTCCGGGGGATGAAGCAGTGTAGCAGAGCGGTTGAATGGCAGCCTCTGGAAGGCAGTCTGCTTGGTACAGCTCTCTTACTCTGGATTAGCTATATGGCCTGGAGCGGTTTATTGAACCTGTGCCGAAGCTTCCTCACTTTGAAAAGTAGAGGTGAAGAGACCAGTTCCACCCTCAGAAGGCTTTTGCGGGGACTAACTGCTGCTGCACATAGCGTTTAGCAGAGTGCTTCGCTAACATTAATTCTCACTAACTGTCCAGTATTACTACTCCCTGGTTTGTAGGGATTCTTTGGAGGCAAGGGGGCCCTTATTTATTGAAAGAAACTTTGAATCTATAAAATTTTCTTCTTTCAGTTCTTAGGATGTTTATTTCTGAATTTCATTTTTATTTATTTACTTATTGTACCAGGAATCGAACTTACAACCTCACGTTTGCCAGACAGACGCTGTGCCACTGAGCTATATCCCCGGCACTATTTCTGAATTTTAGAAAAGAAGACAGTGAGCCGGGTGTGGTGGCGCACACCTGTAATCCCAGCACTCGAGAGGCTGAGGCAGGAGGATCGTTATGAGTTCGAGGCCAGCCTGGGCTACAACGTGTGCATGGTGAGACCCTGTCTCAAAAAGACAAAAAAAAAAAAAGAAAAGAAAGAAAGATAGTGTTCTTTATCTCTCCCTTGAAGACAAAAAAAAATTTCCATGCCTTTTAGAAACTGACTTCAGCTCCCTTCCTCTTCTTGGGGACTGTGTGCCTAAACCCTGGTTTTTAGTCAGGACAACATGTGATACAGGATTTCTAACAGAGGTGCAGGAGGCCTACTCCCCACACCAGGGATCAAGACCATGATGAGGCCATATGTCCCCCATCAGTTTGGTGATTAATTCAAGGCAAGGCCACATGCCTTATACCAAGCCTTACTTTGGTATTTTAGGGAAAATTTTATTTACTTATTTTTGTCTTTTTGAGACAGGGTCACCCTATGCAGTTCAGGCTGGCCTTGAACTCACTTTGTAGCCCAGGCTGATCTCAAACTCAAAAGGATCCTCCTGCCTCAGCCTCCTGAGTGCTGGGATCACAAGCATGCACCACTACGCCCCGCCAGGAGAAACTTTAAAAAGCAGTCTTCTAACAAGAAAAAGAAACTCCCACGTTTAGGACAGATTTCTTTTGTTTGTTTAATTTTTAAAAATCTATTCTTTTACCTTAATCCCCTGAAGACACACAGTAACCTGAGTGCAAAGAACAAGGGTCTAGTTTTCTTACTGTGACTAAGGGAGCTTAGCTTACTAGAGGACAAAGGCTAGACTGACAGGAGATGAATGCTCCAAAGAGGCTGGACTGTCTTTTTGTTTACTTTTCCAATTCTTATTCTCCCGTGAAGGAGAAGGAATGATAATTAAAACACATGCTCTACAAAACCTCCAATGTAAGTATTGTTCTTAGGAGGAAAGACCAAGGTACTAGACAAAGAGCTCCTAACTACTGACCCTTAACTCTTACAAAGACAAAGATAAGGAGAAAAGGAAGATGGCCTGGGGATGTGAGTAGGGGAGGTACATCACAAGGAGAAAGAGAGGAAGAGGTGTGGGAGGAAAACATCCCTAAACATTTAACAGTAAGGAAGCCGTCCAGGGCACAGGAATTGGCCTGGCAGATAGGGCACCATGAGCTGTACCATCCTTGCCTTCCCTTCCCCAACCAGACCTGGACTAACACAACACTCCAAATTCCAACAATCATAGAGTTCGAGTGCAGGTAGAATCTTTGGAGTGCCTCTCTCCAGGCCAGTGAAGCAGCTGCTCTACACTATCTTAAATTTTTCTGCGCAAATGCCTCCTGAAGACTCGCTGCCTGTTATCGTGTTCTTCCATTGGACCACTCCAAACATTCCACAGTCCTTCCTAACATTATACCGAGCGGAAATTGCTTCCCTGTGACTTAAACTGGTTTTGTTTCCTTCCAGTTTGGGTTTGAATGATGCCTTTCCTGGTGTCTTTCTGACCAGCAGAGGTGTGTCTGGGCTCTGAGATGGGACCGTCTTTGTGCTTCCCAGGTTCAGCAACCTACATACCAGCTCTGTGACTGTTGGCAAGTGACTTAATCTTTCTGTACCTCAGTTGCTCACCTGTAGAATGGAGATGTCGGTAACCCTACTTCAGTACCGCTGTTGTAAGGATAAAATGAGATAACCAGTGGAGAATGGTCTACGGCACAAATAGGTCATCATATGAGCGTTCTGCAAACCACAGCTACTGAAATTATGCAATAGACTGTGTTTCTCCAAGGCAAAGCTGGGTTTTATTCATCATTTTTGCATAGCATGGAGTCTGGTTGAATATTTGGTACAAAATAAAAATAGATATTTACTGGATGACTCCGCAATTAACTGACGTTAGCTCTATTCCAGCCTAAATCCCTACATACATTCTTGAGTCTATGACAACACTCCTATAAAAACATACTACGCATCTCTCCCTCTACCCCACCCACCATGTAGCCACTATCTAGAAGTTCCATCCACAAATTCTCAACTTTTCTTCCCAAGGCAGGATGGAGAACCTCAGCTTAAGGCAAAGGTCACAGCCACCACATTCCAGGCATCAAGTCTAACCCTGTTTGGGAAGTCACTGTGAGGTGTCCCTCGGTGTTCCAGTAGCCAAAGTTGTAAAGTCATCATACTTTTGATTTGCTATGGGTTACAGGGTAAGGAGCTGTGGGTTCCAACCTTCCAGAGGCCTGGGGCCTGAGCGACTTAAGCAAAAAGAAACCAGATCAGAGAGCAGACTGGCAAGGAATGAGATAGGGGAATGGTGGCCGCGGGGAGCAGACAAAGCTGGGGATGAAGGAGGCTGCGGGAGCTAATGGGGACCCTGCACCTGGCTGGGGAGATGGAGCCTCCAGGGATGTCAGCCATAAACTGCAAGCACAAGTAGACTGAGACAAAAATGGCCAGGCCTGGGGAGTAAGGAAAAACTGGAGTAGCAAGCACAGCGCTCAACATCCAGGAGCTGCTTCTTAAAAACTCAAGAGTACTTTCTCACACATCTGCTTGTCCAAATCCTAGTCTCTCCCAATGTTAGGAGCTCAGCCTGCTGGGCCCTGGGCCCAGGTCTGAGTGTAGCGCTCCAGTTCCTTTGGAGCTCAAATGGGTCAAAGGCTATAATGGTACCCAAGAGGAGGTAAAATAAGCAGGTGGGCAAATTTTGACTTATATTCTTTTTTCTCCTAAAAGTCCATTTGCACGCACAAAGGAGTAGGGGAGTGACCCCAGGGTTGGCCATCCTCGGGCCCCCTTTGCCAGGAGCTCCCTCCTAACACTTCCCATCTTTCCTCCCACCGCTGACACGCTGGGTGTCGGTCAGGGCACACCCCTTGAAGAACAGCAGCCCCTGCGTCCAGGGGAAAAGCCGAACCCGGGCTCAGGCAGAAGAGAGGAGACGGGGCGCGGGCGGGACAGGATTGCTAGTTTGTTTCCTGGTACACCCCGTTAAGAATTTCAACAATTGCAGCCAGAACTCTACCGTTTGGCAAGCAGAGCTCTCCTAGTTGCTCTCAGCCGCGCAGGATCTAATTCGCAAACACACCATCTTGCATTCAACACTTAAACGGAAAACAAGCATCCTGGGGAGGGAGACGAGCGGTCTCTCTGCACGCCCGTTGGGTGGGGGGGCTTCTGAGTCTCGGTGTGTTGACCGGCTGCTGCTGTCCGCGGAGAGGTGATTCCTTGAGCCCCGACCTTCTCGCACCTGGGCTCCAGAACCACTCGCACTCGGGCGGAGGGGCGGAGGGCGCGAGCTGCAGTGAAAGCTAAGGATCTGGCTGGGCCTTAGGCCTCGCCGGTACAAGAGTGACTGAAATCTGCGAGCGCTCAGATTGTAAAAGGAGATAACTGCTTATTCTTCTCCCTGGAAACCTGGTGAGCAGAAATGAAGGCCTCTCTTAAAGGTAACTTAGATTAGAGGGCTCGGTTTCCGTTTTCCGTGGGCCGAACGCCCAGGCCGGTCAGCGAGTTTCTCTCTGTGCAGAATGACGAATTCCTCTCGCCTGAATTCTAAAATGATAACTTTGCTCGGTGCTGCAGCTGCGATCATCTGGCGCCAAGAGACCCAAACCGTGGTCTTGGCTTTGCAGAGGGAAGGGGGGGGGATGGAAAAGGGCGAAGAGCCATGCCTTGGCGAAAAGTCGGGAGAGATGCGAAAAGGGAAGTAACAGCGGATCCTCGGCCCCTTTAAGTGCTTCACTGACTCAGCTAAGCTTTCCCCTCAGGTCGCGTTTTTTATGAATGAAAAACGTCCTTACATTCATTATATAAACAAGCCTGTGCTGATTGGCCAATGGCCCCCGGTGCATAAATTATGTAAAAACAGACCTTGAGGGGGTGGAGAGAGACCCACAGTCGACCAATGGAGGCAGGAGTTGGTGGGGCGGCTCGGTTGGATTTGCTCGAAGACAGGGTAAACAAGAGCTGATGGACGGCCGCGGGAACGGCCTCCGGCCAATGGGAATCGGGCTAGGTTGGGGCCGCGAGCCAATGGCGGCGGGCGGAGCGGCGGGCCGCTGGGGGCCGGGCCAGCGCTCCAGCCTGGTTGGCAGCTGCGGCGCAGAGTCCAGCCGCTGGTGCGCGGAGCAGTTCGCTGTCTCCGGAGCGGTTCGGCCCAGCCTTTCGCCTAGGCGCCCAGGCCCGGTGCGCGCGTGCGTGAGCGCGCCTGCGCCGCCGGGGCCGCTGCCAGGGGGGTGGGCGGCCACTTCAGGTGAGGGGGCGTTGCGGGGGGCGAGGGGCTATCCTTGGGGGCGTCCTGCACGGGTCCCAAAGGCCCAGCTGACGGGAGTTCCCTGGCTGACCTGCAATCCTCGAAGTCGGTGTGCACATCTGGGGCGAGCCTCGGGGACCGGCTGCTCCCTTCCCCCACGGTCCGGCCAGGTCCGGTTCGGTCCGTGGGAGGCGTCGGGCGGGGGCGGCTAACGGTTCCGGAGCGCACGGAGCGCGGGTTTCCGCACCTGGCGGGGGAGGCGCGCGGGGTGCGGGGCTCCGGGGTGGGGACGGGGAGGCGCGGAGTCGCAGGGCTTTGGTCTCCGGAGATCCGAGAGCCCCGAGGGGACTTGGAGGCTCGCGAGAAGAGACGCTTGGCGAAGCTCTGCAGTTGGGAGGAGGGGCGGGAAGCAGTTGGAGGGGGAATGTTTGCGAGGCGCTGCCCCCCAGAACGCCCAGAGGGGTTGGATGACACAGGCATGTGCAGCCTGCGGCGTTGGGGTCGGCCAGCAACTTAGGCGGGCCTTGCAAGTTTCAGGTTGTGGGAAGCGGACACCGGTGCCTCCACTCCCACCCCCGGCGGGATGAGGCCGTCGGGCTGCGCCGCGATTCTGGAGGAAATTCGGGGAGCCCCAGGGCCTGGGGGTGGTGGGGAGGACGCGGTTGCGGAGCAGGGACGGAGTGATGCCGGAGCCTCGCGCTGCATCAGGGATCCGGCTGCATTACGGAGGGAGGGGGAGCGCCTAGTGGGGGGTGCCTCGGAGAGATGCTTGGGGTGGGGGTGTATGAGTTGGAAGCGGTTGGTAGCTTCTGGCGCAGCACCTCGTTTTTATGAATGTGGTTGACTTTATGAATGAAGCGGGTTTCTTTCGTTGGCTCTCTGCTCCTTGCGGCTTTTTTTTTTTTTTTCCCTTTCCCTTTTCGTGAATGAAGCATTGAGCTTTCTTCCTAAAACGCTGGGGTGAGGGGCCTGCGTTGGAGGCTGGGCCTGCGTGGGGAGTGGGGGCGGGGGCGCAGCCGAAGGAGTTTTCATGAATGGGGAAGGCTGGGAATTGGGTGGAAGTGTGTCTTGTTTTGTGAATGGGGCCCAGCGCGAGGGATCTAGTTACAGCCTCTACCTGATGTGGCGGCCGCGGCTCGCTCTCCCATTCATAAAACCGGGCCCGCTGCGCGCCACGGGGGAGGGGCCTCGGTCGCGCCGCCGCGCTGTGTTAAAGTTTTCCTGGGGGTAGCCGCGGGGCGGGGGGGCGCAAAGGAAGTGGTTTAAACTCCTGGACGCGCTCGAGCCTTCCCTCCAGGTTAAAAAAAAATACTTTGAACACAGCGTTTTTAGCCCTTGAACTGAGAGCTTCGTTTAAAGATCCCCGGTGCTGCTTTTGGATTTGCTTGCGGCAGTTTCTTTCTTGAAAAAATTTAAAAGATATTTTTGCTCTTCTGGGTGAAGTATTTTATCATGAGGCTGAAAATACCTCTCCCTCTGGTCTCTTACTCGTTGCCCACCCTCCGACATTTGCAGAATTTCTGAGGCTACGATTTAATCAGGAAGATTATCGTAGGCGACAGAGAACTCTTTCGTGCCCCTCAGCTCGCTGCTAAGGTTTCTCAGATTTTGTAATCGGGTTGGAGACCATTTGAGAGACTTTATTCTGAACCCTTTTTTATTTGGAAGGCAGGCAAGCTGGCCGGAGTGTTTTTCTAGGAAGTTATGAATTGTGCTATTTCACTCCCCTCCTTTGATTCTGAAAATACCCGATTACTTGGGGCCAAGTGCTGAAGTGCAGGCTGACCATGCAGGGCTTTCCTGTATCCTGCTAAGTTATGAAAAGTTGATACACTCCACACAGTGTGAAAAACAAATAGGGTAGAATTGCCCACTGGGGAAAAAAGTTTCCTATATAAAATTGTGTGCAAGTTAAACAAAGAAATTACTCCTTAAGTGTTTTGCATTGCTTAGAGCTAGGGTAAGTGAAATTAATGTTTTTCTCTTTCTGGTTGACCGAACTCCGTTTTTTGTATGGAGGATAAAACAACGTGTTTAGGGATATGGCATCTTCCTGAAATTGTTACTTTATTTCTTCAGATTAGAAAAAATTCTATCCTCTCCCTTGACCTCAGCTTCTCTCTCAAGCCGCCCTCAGCTTCTCTCTCAAGCCGCAACACTTAGCAGTACTGATATCAGTTACTGGGTGGGGTGTGTGTGTGTGTGTGTGTGTGTGTGTGTGTGTTGTGTGTGTGTCTGGGAAATTGGACTTAACTGTAAGAAACAAATTGAATTTTTTTCCATGGATCATTTATTTTTATTGCCTTTTAAAAAGGCCTTTTGTAGAACTGCCTTTAAAATACATACAGTGGAATTTAGTTTCCTTTATCCATTATTTTTCAGAGACCTTTTATTCTGCTAGAGGTTTGAGATATCACAGATAACTTAAGTTGCCATGGAGATATTTGTGACGTTATAGGCATACACCTGTTTGGACAGAAGGTTAGTTAAATAAAGAGTTGTGTGTGAAGAAGGTATACTTTTGATAATGTATTCCTGGAATTCTACGTAGTTTTTTTAATCACTGACCTACAAAATACTTGCAGAGCGTGTATGTCAGATTCTTAATTGCCAATAACTTAGTTTCTCAATTTACTGTCAAAAATTAAATTACCCCTTTTTAAAAAAATTGTACTTGCAAATTCCCTGGAGGATCTTCTGTAGAGATTCAGGAAATCACCTTTCATGATGAAAATGAGATGATTTTTGGTTTTTTGTTGTTGGTAGGAGGTGGAACCAAAGATCTATAATCTTAATGATTAGAGAGAAGAAAGGGCAAGGAAGGATGGCTGAATAACCCAACCTTGGTGTAAAGGCCCACACCTAGAGCAACAGTACTTGAGAGCAGTGATTTTGTCAGGGCCCTAAAGAACCATATGAAATTGCTTCATTTCTTTTCCCTCTTAAGTTAAAATAAACCCAAATTTATATTACAGGAGGATCCTTTTCCCCCAGAAATTACTCAATGCTGAAACCTTTCAGAGTGATCTTAGAGACATTGGAAGCACCATGGATGGGTTTTATGATCAGCAAGTCCCTTTTATGGTCCCAGGGGTAAGTTCATGCAGCTTTCGGTTTAGTTTGCCCTCCCTCTTCCTAAGAGTCTTACTGGATCAGCCGCCTTTGGACCTTTTCACTATTCTTGAATCTTCTGTCTGTGATGGCCTCTTGCAGAAATCTCGATCAGAGGAATGTCGAGGGCGGCCTGTGATTGACAGAAAGAGGAAGTTCTTGGACACTGATCTGGCTCATGATTCTGAAGGTAGTGAAGCTTCTCTCTTATCTTGTGTCTTCTTCAGATCACTCAGTGGCAGTGGTAGGTAGACCCTTCCGCCCTGTTCTCCCTAATAGAAGAAATATCCTCATTCTGGGCTTTTCTGTTTTCATTTCCAGAGCTGTTTCAGGATCTCAGTCAACTTCAAGAGGCTTGGTTAGCTGAAGGCAAGTTTCTTGGCTGTCCTATTTTCCATATAAAACATTTTACTGTTCCTTTTAATAAAACTTAAAGGTCTAAAATAAAAATCTGTTTTCCAGCACAAGTTCCTGATGATGAACAGTTTGTCCCAGATTTTCAGTCTGATAACTGTAAGTACCTTTCTTGCGGTGGCACGGTTGTTCTGAAATTGTTTGGTTTGGGATCACCGGTGTCTAGAATATTCTTCAGTTGTAGCCAGCAGATTTGTATGGTGGTGTGCGTGCAGTTTCTTTTAATAATTCAGGGGTGACCCTGAACATTTGGGTTTCGTTCATTATTGAAATCATTTCTAAAGCGGTTCTAGTCTATTTCAGGCAAGTCCTCACATAATTTCGTCTTAAATTTCTTTTGACCTTAAGAATATTGCAAAGCTTTAAACTCAAAATTATAAATTAACCGACACAGGCTGGGCCAAAGGTCTATTAATGGTGTTTTCTTCTAGCCTCTCTTATTCATAATTTAAGTCTTCGATGTGAATGATGAATCTGCCATTTTTCTCTCTCTCAGAGGTGCAGAAGATAGTAAATGGAAAATTCCAGTTAATTGTAGTTTCACCTAACATGTTGTCAGTTCTGTTCCTTCCAAGCTGACAAAGGGCTGGTCACAGAGTAACCTGATTTGCTGTTACGTTTCATGTTGTTGCTGGGACTTTACTGTTCAGGGAAGAGTACAATCTTTTCCTTCAGATAGTCATTAGGTGCTCATTACTTGAGATAATAAAATGCATGGGGCAGCTGCAAAGATGGCTCTTGGCGCTGGCAGACACGGTTAGCTTTACCGGATCTTTTGAGGCTGTCCTCAACAGGTTTGGGGGCTTTTATGGTCCAGGCAGAGCAGAGCTATCAAGGACAAAGCCGGCTGATGAAATTTGAGCAGGAGAGCATTAGTCACTGGCGAATGAGCAGGTTTAAGAGAGGCCTGGAGAAAATGCTGCCTCTCTTGAGGGTTGCATCATAGAGAAATTCATGTCTCTTAGTCATAGTTTATAATAGCAAGCACCTGAGGCAGGCGAGGATTCGATTTCTCATTTTGCACCAACAGATTCTTCCCAGCTTCGTTTTATCGCTGGTGTGGGGTGCACCCATGCGCACACATATGTGGGGAAAAGTGCCACTGGGAGAAGAGAGGATATCTGGGTCTATGTAATAGCTGGGTATTCTGAATCTATTAAATGAAAGAACAGAAGAACCAGCTAGATATTTTTTAATGATAGACCTCGTGTCCAAGGCACAATGCCATGAAACTTTAAAAGAATTGACTAACCCACAGAGGCATGGTTACCTTAGCTTTGTCACAGCTTGCTGTGGTGTTTTCTATGGAAAGTAAGTGCTTGTTAATTATTGCTCTTTGATTGCTTTCAAGTGATTGGGAAGCTTTCCACAGAAAAGCTAAATAAAGATAACCTAAATTGCGTGCGTGTGTGTATTTGCAAGATGAAAGACAGAATTTATAATCTAACTTGGTTCTGTTGACAATTTGGCCCATCCTTTCCTGTTCTTGCTCAGAGCAGCATGAGCTGCTAGTCTGTTTGGGAGGTGGCTTCCTTGGCTGAAGCTCTTTGAAATGTTTTTATGACACGTTTGTTTGTTTCTCTGCAACCCCAAAGAGTTAAAAGGGAGGTGACATGGCTGCCTTCAGATGCATGGCATGTGCTGAAGCAGGAAGGGTCTGTCCCTTAAAGAAAGATGTCAGCACACAGGATTTGTGTTTGAAGAGATATTTATCTGGGGGAAGAGACGAAGTAAAGGAATCAATACATGTGTTTTGGCTCCTTGGAAATTATTCCTGCTCAGCAAATAGAATGTGCTAAGTTCTTTAATTAAAATACCATACCTTAAATGGAGGTGCTTTGGGAGGTGTCCCTGCCTACCAAGTAGGATATTTTTGCTTTGTTTGCTTTAACTGCTTAAGGTTGAGCTTTTCTATATTGTAAGGGTAAAACATACGGCCTACTAATCAGTAATTCTTTGCCCCTGTGACTCTTAACTCTTGGGGTGGAGCTTGGGGAAGGATAGCTTCACGTAGGGAGGTTGACTTGCCTGAGAGGTTAGGCAGGAGCACCAGTGATGGCAGAGGTGCAGCCTGGAGCTATTTCATTCAGGCTGGGGTGTTTCTCGACCATTCAGACCCACAGGGGAGCCAGGGAGGAGCTGGCTGAGGCCCAGCTTGCGCACCCTTAATTTTTTGTAGCCTTTCTTTTTTTTTTTCCTGTCCTTTTCACACAGGGTCTCACTATGCGGTTCAGGCTGTTCTTGAGCTCACTTTGTACCCCAGGCTGGTCTCAAACTTGCAACGATCCTCCTGCCTCAGCCTCCCAAGTGCTGGGACTATAGGCCTGCGCCACTACGCCAGGCACTTGTGGCACTTTTCATAGCCTTGTGGGGAGCACCAGCTTCCACTCCTGTCATCTTCTGGAAGATCCCATGATTAGTCCAGAGGAAGGAAAGAAACGGATTCAAGTTCAGCAAAGCATTATGAGTTGGTTTGAATCACCTAATCCATGAATTATACAGTCTGCTTACATTTGGCAGGGAAAGCCGTCCTTTTCTTCTCTTCAGTATCCGAAAACATTTGTAACAGATGGAGAAGTTCTTGTTACCAGTGACCACTGATAATAGTATATCTTGTTAACAGTGGTTTGGGTAATTTTCCATTGTGGACAGTGTGTGAAATATGAAAAAGGAAGAAATACAAGTAATGTGGATAATCGGTTTTAGTCTAGAATACTGGTTTTTAAGATTATATTTGTTTATTTTTGTAAATACACACATTCAACTTCTAAAGATATTTTTGTAAGTTTTCCAGATTTGGTTTTTTTTGTTTTTGTTTTTGTTTTTTTCTGGTACCGGGGCTTGAACTCCCGACCTTGCACTTGCTAAGCAGGTGCTGTGCTGCTGAGCTAAATCCCCAGCCCCCAGTTTTCCAGATTTGGATTCTTTGTCCATAAGCATCCATCCGTAAGTGTGGTCGGAACACATGAAACCATTATGAGTCTTACAGAAATGACCAGCTTACCTCTAGCTATACAGTTTTATGTCTGCTGCGTCAATACAGATACTTGTGAGAGATTCCTTACCTGGAAAACCTTGCGAGTCAAATTGTAAGAGAACAGAAAGTTAACCCTATAGACCATAGACTGGGGCCTTGTGTTGGTCCCTGGTCCTAAGAAGTAAACCTGAAGATCCAAAATGGAGCTGGAAGTCCCTTATGAGTGTGTTGGCTCACCCTACCCACACCCCCAGTTTTATGGAAAAGATAGTACAAGGCCCAGATAGCTGGAGAGACTGACCAGTGCTTTACCGAAAATGGGAAACGTGAGGTGAGATGAGAGGAAAAAATACTCTGATAGTATGCCGGGCGTGGTGGCACACACCTGTAATCCCAGCACTTAGGAGGCTGAGGCAGGAGAATCGTGAGCTCAAGACCAGCCTGAACTGCATAGTGAAACCCTGTCTCAAAAAGACAAAAAAATCCCCCAAAAAACACCTCTCATAATATCTTTAAAGAAACTCTCCCAAAGGTGTGGATTTAGGGGCCACTGGCACGCCCAGGTGGACTCCTGGCTGTTCCTTGTTATTGCAGACACCCAGAGATGACTGTTAGGAAAGCCATATATAGACAGGCTGGCCATTCAGTATAACACCTCAGTTTTCTTCTAAGATCCTGAGAAAATTACTCTTCTTTTTGGTCTTTTTTTTTTTTTTTTGGGACAGGGTCTCAGTATGCAGTTCAGGCTGGCCTCAAGCTCACTTTGTAGCCCAGACTGGTCTTAAACTTGCCATGATCCTCCTGCTGGGATTATAAGCCATCACGCCCGGCTGAAAACTATTCTTTATTTCAGTGCTTTGAGTTTTCCCATTTAGGATTTGGAAGAGAGAAGTTGTAAAAGAGAAAAAACACTAGAAGTGAGTGGTTTCCTGAAGACATTTTAGTATGTGTACAGATAAAACTGCATGTAGGAGTATATATATCCCATATATTTATGTGTATGTGTATAAATGAGTGTAGCTAAGTAAATTATCACATAGAGCTACCACACCAGGGAATCTGGGTCAATACATAGATGTATGTACAGTACTTCTTTACTACACATTTTCGCAAAATTAGCAAATCAAAGTCATGGATGTTGGAACTCAAGAGTACTTTTGTTAAACGGGTAGGGTAGACATTACTTTCATTTTCAATTGATTGCCTGAGTACTTAAGGGTGTCTTACTCTATTTTAGCATACATAAGGAGCACTTTCTGAAATGCAGGTTTCAGTTCAAGTTTTAAAAAAATCATACTCCTTTCATTGGTGCTATTGTGAATCATTACCTATCAGCATATTAAATAACTGAGTTTCATACTAAGGAAGAGGGCATGATAAAATCTTACTTTAAAATTCTAACCTCCATACCAAACACAGTTCAGAGAATTGTTTTAAAATACAAATGACCCCATTTTTCCCCTTGAAAGGTTCTTTTTAGGTCTGTGTTTTAAACAGAATGGACCAGCAGGAGGAAGTACCAGTAATTTCCTAAGGACCAGCTAATTAACTGATAAAATCTTTTCATAAATACATTACAATAGATGGCTGGGGAAATAGGATTAATTTATGACAGCACTTGAGCCTAAAGCACGTTGATCTTGATCCTGTGTCACTGAGATTATTCCACCGGATTTTTATTTTCTTTTAGTGGGTGAGGCAGAGATTTTTATTTTCTTTGAATATTGTAGTAGTGGCAGGCAGTGCCTTTCTTCTGGACAAGGCGCATGATCCTGGCCCCAGATGGCGTGTAGCTGAGTTTCACGTATAGTATTTCTGTGGAGCAGAGCCATAGCTGTTTGAAAGGATCCTCCCAAAGTCTTTGGGCAAGGTAACAAGCGCTCAGCACTTTGAAAGAAGAGGCCGGGTGGAGGCAAGGCTATTTATTGGTTTAAACTTTTTAGGAGCCAGTAAATGAAGACAGGGAGAAGGAAGAAGAAGAATGCTAAAGAAAGCATGTGGGAAACATACAGGAGAGAGGATTGGACTACAGGTTTCATAGTGTGACTTAATGTCTTTGGTACAGACAGTCCGCTATCGGCATGGAGAGGGTGTCAAGCGATTTGAAATGCTTTCTATTTTGATAGCCTCTAACCTCCTCAGATCTGAGACGTTAAGGACTAAGACCTACAACACCCATTAATGTAAAAAAAACCATGTGTTTAGCACAACCTTTCATCTGACTGTAATCCATTTAGACTTCATTTTCTATTTATTTTTTTAGGCTCATTGAAAACAATGGGTTTTTTAAAAAGCCTTCTCTTTGCCTTTTAGTCCTCTAATAAAACCCAGTAGCCTTTCCAGCCCTTTGTATTTGGTGAGAAGGGCTTCAGGTGGGAATTAATCTGTGTCTGCCAGACAGGTCGCTTGTGTAGGTGCCAGAAGAAAGAAGATCCTGGCGTCCGTCAGGAAATCACCGTTTATCCCCTGCTGTTGAGCAGTCTTCCGTTTTACAAGGTTAAAACATAGGTGCTGCGGTAAAACTGAAAATGTGAACGACGGTGTTTGCCATTTCTACCGTCTAGTAGTGTCGTCGTTACGATTCTAGTCTCCCCGAAGGGTTCTGGGAGCGGGTTGGCTTGCTTGTGTGATTTCTTTACTGAGCGATTGCTCCCGCCACGTATTTCTTGGGTTTTAATGGCGGTAAAGTACATGTAGTCTGGGGCTGACGGCACCCTTGCAGGCATACGGCTGCCCTTGAGACAGCTTGGGTCCCATCTGTGTCCTGGCACATAGCTCTTCTCCACTTGGAGTCCAAAGATCTAAAAGTCTTGTCATGTCACAGCTCCAGCTCTTGGATGAGTCCCAGGCATGCTGATGCCATTACCGGATTAGGTTGCTTTTTTAAAAATTCATTTTGTGAACTCATCAAGCACATTTAACAGAGGCTTTGGTCGTCAGTTTCTATCACTGTCCTATCCCTCTAGGCTTAGCTAAAAGAAGTGGCAAGATACGGGCCCCTCGTGTGTGTGTGTGTGTGTGTGTGTGTGTGTGTGTGTGTGTGTGTAAGTCTTAAGTAAGTGCACCCTGGCGCCCAGCAGGTAGATGACAGTGGGCTACCAGTTCGGGTGTTAAAGGGGAAAGAGTGCTACCTAAAAGACCCCTGCCTAGTGCAAATAAAGGAGGCTTCCCTCCTTAGAACGAGGAAACGTATCTGGAAAATTTCAGCACACGGTAAAAGATTCCAAGGAGCGGCTAAAACACAGCTATTAAAAGATGGGGATAGCACAGCGAGAAAGATCTCAAGAGGGGGCAGGCAGTGAGAAGGGTGAACGTGAGACATTCGAAAATAGCCAAATATGCGACGAGAAGGAAAGCTTCCATGGCCTTCACGTTATCTCCTGGATTCAATTTTCATAACCAAATATGTTTTTCCTTGAAATAAAGTCTGGTTGTCAGACCAGCCTCCTCATCAGCTCTCCCTCAGGGTGGTTATTGATTTGGCAAAAATCTCTGAGAAACCAAACCAGTTTTTTTATCCTGTTCTTACGTAAAGTCCTGGAGTCGATTTCCTCCAACCCCAGGTCTGAAGTCTTCCCTTTGCGCATCTCCTGATGCCCAGAAAAGGGACCCTGAGACTGTCGTCCTAGGTAGCTCAGGGCCAAAGCTGGAGACTATTCATGTCCCACAGCCCCTCACCCCTGAGGAGGAAGCCAGGTGGCTCCTGGTGTAGCTCCTGGCAATGAAGGGGACCCAGACTTCCAGGCAGAGATGTCCTCTAATGCAAAGCAGCTCGCCTGGGGGCAAGAGAAATACCAGCGAGGTCTGTTTCTCTCTGCTGGAAGCTGCACTTGGGTTCTGAACGAGGCTGCACAGGATAGTTTTGCTTTTGCTTTTCCCCAGTTGCCAGAGGGCACTTTCCGACCTCACTGCTAGCAGATTTGCACACCCTTGCAGATTTCAGCAACAGTCTTGGCCATTTGGATCCTAGGGAGGGTGCAGGGCAGGCAGGCGCCCCTGCAGTGTCTGAATTTCTTACATAAACAGCGCACTGGGCGAGCAAGTATCCCTGCAGCGACAGCTGGGCTCTGGGCACCGCTAGGCTGCCCCAGCTCCCTGAGCTGCAGACTCCCCCTCTTGCTTGAATGGAGCATTCCAAATTGGTTGTGAATGGAGGGCGGGGCTCACTTGCAGACTTTTTCAATGAATAACCAGACCCCATTGTGCAGCCTGTGGAAAAACAACCAACTCGAACAACACTGGGACTGTTAGTAATACGCTTGTGATTGGCAGCTTGGAGAGCCTCCAAAATTAGTTTCCTTTGGCTTCCCTGCTGCTCACTGTTCTCCAGGCCTGGGCTTAATGGGGTTTAAGTTTTCTTTTAAGTGCTGTCTTTTAACCCTCAAGCTGCCAGGCTGAGGGCCCTAGTCTATGGGAGTCTGGAGTGGGGCTGCGGGTAGATCCTCAAGGCCGTGAGTCCACACCCCTGGCTTTGTCTCCCAGTTAAACTGTAGCGGTCTGAAGAGTTCGGTAATAGAGGCGAGGTGGTGTAGCTTCCCCTGGAAAGAAGTGTTGAGACTTGATCTGAGGATATTATCCTTTTATCTCCTTCCCTGGGGTTGTGGCTTTAGCTCCCCGTTGAAGGTTCCCGCCTGCTGCTCTTCGCTTCATGCCACAGCAGATTTTTCTTGCTTCGGCTTTACCACGGAGAGGACAAAGCTGTAATTTCTCTACTCCTTGCCCTCCCCTCATCTGTTCAATTTCTCACTTTGGTCAGTGAGTGTCATTTTAAAATGCTGCTGCTTTCACTGTGTGCCTCAGCTATGCGAGAACCTCCCTGTGGCTACAGCCCTTCCACTGGGCTCTGACCAAATGCCTTGCCTCCCCAAGTGAGCATCTCAGGACATAGCAAGGAGAGCGTCAGCCTGTGAGCAACCCCAAAACCAGAGTGACGACCTCACACTGGAACCAGACCCCGTCCTGGGGGTGCACATGCTTCAGCGTCCGCCCTTTCCAAAGTACTCTGGCTTCTGCAGTTCCATGACAGGTCCAAGGACTCAGCAGTGTAATACGCAGCCCAGGCTGTGTAGTAAACGTAAAGAGGATCATCAGTTAAAAAGCAAAACAAAACCTAATAGTAACGGTATGCAGTTTCCCCAGGAGTGTGAAGCTCTTTTCTTAGACCCTGCTGTCCATCCACACTATCTCAGTAAGGCCATTTGCACTCATGTTTTGCTGGAAGGGTTTTTTTTCCCTGAAATATTTCCCTTGCTGTCAGTCAGTCTTGCAAGCTTTGCCTTTTCTTCTCTATTTAAAAAATAAAAGACCAGGCCTAGGCAGCTTGCCCATTGTGAGGAAGTTTGAAACCTATCAGGAGGTGACCCCAGATACCAGCTGAGCGGGAGGGTGCCGCGGGGGGCTTCTGGTCTTCAGCTTACCTAAACACTTTTCAGCTGAGTGCCTGGAAGTGCTTTGTAATGGCCTGAAAGAGCTCTTACCAAGGGCTTTTTCTTCCTCACAGAAAATGTGGACTAGGACTGGAGGTGGGTTGGGGGTGTCTCTTGCTCACTGTTACCCACAGTGTTTCTAATCTGAGTTTTAATAGAGAATAATTGATAGAGGTAACTGCAGTGCGCTGCAGGATAGCTTGAGTCAGATTTTGTGACCCCTCAGTTCCCGTTTCTGCCCAGTCAGCGATGGAATGTTATTTCTTGAGGAACGCAGGGAAGGCAGTGTAAGGGGTTAGCATATTCTGTGCATGAAGAATATTAAAACTTAGTCCTTCGCCAGGCGTGGTGGCGCACACCTGTAATCCCAGCGCTCAGGAGGCTGAGGCAGGAGGATCAATGCAAGTTCAAGACCAGCCTGAACTGCATAGGGACACCCTGTCTCAAAAAGACAAAAAAGAACCAGGTGTGGTAGCACACCTGTAATCCCAGCACTCGGAGGCTGAGGCAGGAGGATTGTTTAGAGTTGGAGACCAGCCTGGGCTACAAAGTCAGTTCAAGACCAGCCTGAACTGCAAAGCGAGACCCTGTCTCAAAGAGACAAAAACAAAAAACGCCAGTTTCTGCTTACCAATTTTCATTCCTGTTAAAACAAGGCAGAATTTTTCTTAAGGTCCAAGTTTCTGCAGAAGCAAAGCAGCTCTGTGGTGTGTTCCTTCGTGTCTGCCTCAGCCACAGCCCCCTGCTCTGCGCTCAGTCAGCGCCTCCTGCGTGTCTTTTGCACCTTCCCTATTAAGTCCTCTTTCCTCCACACCTTCCATCAGACCAGCTCCAGCCTCCTGCATGGGAGGGAAGCACTTCTTCGAAGGGTCTCGTTCTGAGTTCTGTTAATCCTTGGGCTGACCTTGGGACAGGGTGTTAGCGCTATTTCTCCTTGACACTTTGCTCTTCTGGGTGCATATGTTAGGCACATGTTCCTCTGGCGCGTTCAGACACTGAGCAGCTCGCTACTCCTGTGCCTCGCAGTGAGACCACGTGTGCTGGAGACCGAGGCGCACCTGACGCACCCTGACGCACCCTGACGCACCCTGACGCACCCTGACGCACTTGCCAAGCGCCTGCTCGGAGAGGCGGGGAGGCTGTAGACAGAGGGGATGGCTCTGGAAGAGAAGCCGATTTCCTTACAGTTTGATTTTTCTCCTGTCAGACTTTCAGGATGAATTTTAAATTCAAAGTTAAGGATTTTCCACAGGAATTAGATGCTATTTCAAGTACCCTTAACATTTCACTTCAGTGCCAGTTTAGATGAGAATTGTATAAATTGGGAGTATGTTACAGGAAGGATGTTTCAGCCTCAGGTTTAATTCTGTGGGTTTTTGTTTTTTGTTTTTCTTTTTACCCCCTTTCAGGAAAAATGGCCAGTTTGGTGAGGCTACCGCAGGGAAAGCCACGCAGAGGGAGGCAAAGGTCTCTCTTTACTCCTCTGTCTTACTCTTGAAAAAAACAGATGTCTGTCATAGTGATACATGTCGAATATTAAAATTCTTTGAACAGTGAAAGGTCAGAATAATGCTCAGATCCTCCCTTTGGTGTCATCTGGCCAGTAAAATTTTACCCTGCTAGCCTCTTCGGTGTGAAAATAACCAACACCCCAGGTGGGCGCCCACTCTGTGGCTGAGGCCTAGAAGCCCCAGCCCGTGGCAGTTGAAGGAAGTGGTGCCAGCGAACCTCTTATTTTTATCTTGGCTTTCCTTGGAGTCAGTGCCGCACGCGCAGAAGAGCCTTGCTTGGCTTTGAAGTGCTTTGATTTCTGTGGGGCCCGCAAGTTCTGAGATGTGGCATTTTTATTTTTTTATTTATTTTATTTATTTTGCGGTACCGGAGATCGAACTCATGACCTTGCGCTTGCCAAGCAGGTGCTTATGCCACTGAGCTATATCCCCAGCCCACAATGTGGCATTCTTATTCAATAAGAATACTCACACTGCACAAAATACTTCTTATGCAAGGACTGCGTATCTATTGATAGGTGAGCTCTACCTCAGTCAGAGTTGGTCCTATTCTTTTCTAAGCTCCTTTTCCTCTCTTAGTTTCTAAGTCAAGACCTCTGGCTTCCCATTTTTAGAATCTGAAGCAACAGTCCTAAAATTGTTGGGATAAACGTGTCCTTTGAAGGAAAAAAAAAGACTACAGATCTAAGCAGTTTCAAGAATAATGCTGAAGGGTGGGAAGAGTGGGAACTTGAAGGGAATCTGAAACTAGTTCGTGTAGGTCAAAAACATTACCCCTGACCCCACTGGCATTCCACTTTCTTCCTTATTTGATAACAGGCTTTCAGTTTGGAAATGACTAAAAGATGCAGCTTTGTACCAAGAATGAGAGGCAGCTATTGGATGGTGGACAGTCATTCTTACCCACAGCTCCCCAGTCAGGACGTTACTGATTTAGTAGACACATCCAGGGGCCTTACTTCTGTGATCACTTCTTGGGAGGAGCGGGGAGAGAGCATTTAATATAAGGAATTTCCTGTGTTAGGCAGGGTTAGAATACAATCGTTGGTGTCATCCAGTTAGTGCTGATAGAGGTGAAGAAGGGACAAAGCCGGTGTCCTCTAACCCATTCAGCAGCCAGGTCTCCTAGTTGATGGCCAGACACGTGACCTGCCCGCTTTTCTACCCTGGCAAACTTGCCAGTGGACCATGTCACCCTTGTGACTTTTTTGTCCAGAGCCCTGTACAATGGGCCGGTCGGTGCCTTCCTGTGCACAAGCCCATCACCCTGGGCTCTTGCGTGGGCCTTCTCAGTCTGTGGAAGGTAGATGTGGCTTCCAGCTTCCTGCAATAGAAGAGGTAGACAGCTTCAGGGACCACTTTCTCTTTTCTTTTTTTTCTGTTTGAGAGGGTCTCACTGGAGTTCAGGCTGGCCTTGACCTCACTTTGTAGCCCAGGCCGGCCTCGAACTCACAACAATCCTCCTGTTGCTGGAAGACGCTCTAGGAGGTGGGGGAGGGGAACAAAGACATTTCTTGGGGGATCTTGCCACCATTGAGCAGGGCCTAGCAGAAGAAAACTTCCAAACTACCTTCCTTTCTCCCATGGTACCTTGGGGCCGGGGTTATAGCTCAGCGGCTCAAGTGCCTGCCTGGCAAGCGCAAGGTCCTGAGTTCAATTCTGAGTACAGAAAGAAAGGAAGGAAGGAAGGCAGGGAAAGGAAAGGAAAAGAAAAGGAAACTAACTATCCCTTGTGGTACCTAAAGTAATTAGAAGAAATAAACGTCATTCAGATAGTGTGAGGGGTTTTTTGTAGTTGTTGTTAGAGGGTCTTGCTGTGTAGTGCAGGCCGGCCTTGAATTCGCTTATATAGCCCATGCTGGCTTCGAACTCACAGAGATCCTCCTGCCTCAGCCTCCCAAGTGCTGGGATTATAGGCATGCACCATCATGCCCAGCAGATAATGTAATCCTTCCCATCAGTCCCGTTTCCCAAAATGCCCTTGGGGAAGTGTGAAGCCTCTGTGTTCGTCTTTTCTGCTTTGACCTCGGCCAGAAAGACTTTGCTCTGGGGTCTCATAAGAGCTATATAGCTTGAGGCCTTTTAGGTAGAATTGTCTGAGTACTTTTGAACCTTCCGAGCCAGGCGTCTCACAGTCCACATTCTAGGGAGCAGTAAGGGCATAAAATAGCCTAACACCAGCACTACACAAAGCAAACCTCAGAACACCCCACTCGAGACCCAGGGCGCCCGCTGCAGTATCTTGTCATCAGAGCGCAGTTCTGCACACAGCCAGCGTTTCCTCGAAGGAAGCGATGTCCTCCAAGCCCGATACTTTGTACATGTCACGACCCGGACCCACCGCGCTCTTGTCAGCTGGAGTGCACAGCAGAGATTTCGGGTTATCTGAGGTAAACAGGAAGAGGGAGAGAGGCTTACAGAGTCTGGCCTCACGGTCTTAACCTTTTCATAGTATCTGTTCTGTTGTCTAATTTTAAACCTAGGTGGAGGAAGTTCTTTTAAGAACCTTAATTCCTGTGTCCGAGGAAAAATTCCACTGCCTCTCAGGTAGCCTCTTGGAAATCCTTCAGTACTGCTCGCCACTAATTCATACATTTCAGAATTGGTCCAGTTCTTTTCTAAGCTCCTTTTCTACCTTTTAATTTCAGTTACATTCAAGGGCTCCTGTCTTCCCTGGTTGGTGTTGTAATCTTCTAGGGTTCCTGACAACTATGTGTTCCCGCTGCCCCGCTTAGGAATCAAGAATGCATTTTCTAGAGTCGCCTGCTGCACTCTGGTTTTCAAACAAGGGGCCTAATATTTTGTAATAGTTCACCAACAGAATTTCAGGGGGAATCCCAACGCCCTCCCCAGAGTTCCTCACCATTGACCTTAAACGCCTGGTAGAACCCTATCTGCATTTAGGACAAGAGAGATGTCCCTTGCCTTCACTTCTCTCCCCACTGTAACAACCCCTGGGTCCAATGGCATTTCACTCCGTTATCGGAGCTGTTTTCCTGAGGGTCGTGAAGACCTCAGAAACTGGAATTTATCTTCGGTTGGTCCTGTTCCTATACCAGTATAACCCTAACTGTTGGATCTGTCTTTTCTCAAAGTTCCATGTCTGTCTTACATATTCCAAGCTTTTTTTTGGTTGGTCTTTTTGAGACAGGGTCTCACTACGTAGTTCAGGCTGGCCTTCAACTCACTTTGTAGCCCAGGCTGGTCTCAAGCTTCCAATGATCCTCCTGCCTCAGCCTCCTGATTGCTGGGATTATAGGCATGCACCACCACGCCCGGTCAAGCTTTTTTTCTTGAGCCAGTTATATTACCCAAGTTGCTAAATCTAAAAACTGACAATAGAGTGTTTTTATTGTCTCCACACCAATTCCTGAAGCCTCTTCTGCTGACTGTAGGGTTTTTTTTCCCCTCTCTGCAGAGGAGAAATCCGATTCCTGGAGCCAAATGTTCTAGCTTTATCAGTTTCTAATTTGGCTTTTCTGATGTTTATTGGACAGAAGATGATACAGGAGGGCCTTCCGTTCTATAATTGTTCCTTGATGATTTTTTGTTACCTTTAGGTTAATCCTACACCCTGGGGCCCAGACATTTACCACCAGAGCAGTCAGTCCTTTGATCCTTGCTGAATGGCAAGACAAGTAGGAAAAAATAACCTGGAGTTAGCAACACCATAACTCCCTCCCACGATGACTAAGCATCAGTCTTAAATGCTGAGTAGTATAGCTGTGCTAATCTTGAAGAGATGTTTCCCTCTATACACTGATACCAAATTCTAGTTCAGACCAGAAACCTGCCTTTCTTCATGCAGAACTTTGTCCTAGACAAACGCAACTGTTCTTAAAGTTTGAGATAAGAGAATGATCCTGCCCTGAAATGTCAGCCTCTGCGTGTGGTGCGCTCCCCTAGCTATTGGCCACACCAGTAATCCTGCCAGCCTTCAGGATGGTGATGGCTGCACTGTGCTCTTTGGGAGGCTAGGGATGAAGTCTCCTGAATTGTCCAGCTGTTCTGATAATGTCCCTATACCTGTTGTGCATATATATTCACAAGGAGTCAGTTCTGCATTTTTCCCGCAAGAATGTTCATGGTCTTGGCTTTGTTCTTGCTATTTGTCATTCATATGTATGGAATTACTGGTAGGTGTTCCTTTGGTTAATCGTTTTGCACATGTGTAACTGCTGTCTTTTCTTTTCTTTTTTTTTTTTTTTTTGGTTTTTCTCCGGTACCGGGAACCGAACTCACAACCTTGCGCTTGCCAGGCAGG
>NW_004955664.1:2789-4555 GCF_000276665.1 Chinchilla lanigera
TGTAGCCCAGGCTGGCTTTGAACTCCAGATTATCCTGCCTCATCCCGCTCCAACTGGTATTATCACGGGTTTACCCAGCCAGGCTTATGATTTCTTTTGACTAAAAGTGTGCAAATTTGCCTTCACCCCTTATATCTTGCCTTGTGCATTGCTGTAGGTCACTTCATAACTGTTGTTTGAGAGAGGGTCTTACTATGTAGCCAAGACTGGCCGTGAACTTACTTTGTAGCTCAGGTTGGTTTCCAACTCACACTAATCCTCCTGCCTCAGCCTCCCCAGTGCTGGATTACAGTGGTACACCACCACAGAGGGCTTTGTCATGTCATATATTGTTTATTTATTTTTTTTGATACATTATTTATTTTTGACTTTTTTGGTACTCGGAATTGAACTCAGTTCCTTGTGCTTGCAGGCAGGAGCTTGTGCCACATCCCCAGCCCTTGTCCTACATTATTTAAAAGCTCATATTTTTCTTGCAATCAAAGCCATCTCCTCAGAGCTCAGTGACGGCTCCCCTGTCAGTCCTCTGAACTCCTCCTGATGCTGATGCAGGTGAAGCGGAAAGCAAGGGCACCTTAGATTTAACTGCACTAAATGAGAGAACGTTTTCATCTTGTTTTTCTCCTGAGGGTGCGACCCAGTGCCTCAAATGGAGATTTACACTTGGCCATTTTTATTCTATTTTCTATCTTGAGACAAGTATCACTAAGGTGTCTATCCTGCGTTACAAGTGGGAAGCCTCCTGTCTCAGCTTTCCAAACTCCTTGGATTACAGGAGTGCATCACCAAGGCAGTTAATTAATTATCTATAATTAATTATCTAAAAAAGTTATTTATGTAGTTGACCCAGAATCTCCCTACACATTGCAGGCTTGCCTTGAATTCACTACGTACCCCTGGTTGCCTTAGAACTCCTGCTCATCTTCCCCAGTGCTGCAATTAAAGATCTTCCCACTGCTTCAGGTTTCTCTCTTAGTACTTTATTTTAACTATTTATTTGTTTATTTTTGTGTGTACTTTGGTCTACACTATGTATTCCAGGCTGGTCTTGAATTCCCTGTGTAGCCTGGGCTGTCCTTGATCCTCCTGCCTCATCCTCATGATTGCCGTGACTGCAGGGCTGTGCCACTACAGCTGTCTCTAATAGTATTTCAGTAGGGGCTGGGGATTTAGCTCAGTGGCACAGCACTTGCCTGGCAAGTGCAAGGTCATGAGTTCTATTCCTGGTACAGGAAAAAAAAAAGTATTTCAATAAGAGCCCTGGGAAATACGTTCCGTAGTGAAGCTCTTGACTAGAGTGCAAGGGGCTCAATATTTGAACTTATCAAAACAAATAAATTTGTACTTTGCTTTGGTGAGGAGGACAGAGCGAGGGTGCTGTATAACAGAGGTATCACCCCAGCACCACTATATTTGCTCTTCTCTTTTGAAATAGGGCCTCCTAGCACTTGGGCTGACTTTGAACTCTCCATCCTTTGTCAGTCCCTCAAGGACTGGCAGTAGAATCTTGCACCATCTCATCCAGCTAGAAGCGTCTTTCTTTCTTTCTCTCTCTCTCTCTCTCTCTCTCTCTCTCTCTCTCTCTCTCTCTCTCTCTGTGTGTGTGTGTGTGTGTGTGTGTTTTAGTCCCTCCTCCCACCTCCCCCCGCCACTTTCCTTTATCCAGGCTGAATTACATCACAAGTTCTTCAAGGCAAGCTTTTGCTAAGTCACTAAATTACAAAGTTTGGGCTTGAATTTGCAGTTTGGCATTCTCCTGCCCCAGC
>NW_004955664.1:6313-15252 GCF_000276665.1 Chinchilla lanigera
CCCAAACAAGAGGAAGCTGAGATTTCACAGCACTCCGTTCCCAATTTGCAGATGGCCTGGAAGTCAAAGGACGAGTGTTTTCAAATGTATAGTGTAGTGGTGTTTGGTGCAAAAAGGGCAGAGGTATGGCTTTCCAGCTACCCAGATCAGAGAAATTAGGTTAAACTGAGAAAGCTCCGCCCCAGCCAGATCAGGGACCTAGGCCCTGAGTTGATCCATGTGATAGAATGGGTCCCTCTGCTTGGTCTGAACAAGTGCCCCTTCCTGAGCGTTAGCCAGTCTCCCCTCTCCTTGCAGGTATCTCAGCATGAGCATGCAGAGCCCACCGCCTCTGGATGAGCTGGTCCAGCAGAGCCTGCTGAAGAGTGAGACCATAGCCAGAGCTGCTCTGCATGACCTGCCCACCTTGAGCTTCCATGACTTATTCATGAACGCCTTCATGGGGGAACACAATGAGGTCCTGAAGGCTATGGTGCAGGCCTGGCCATTCCCCTACCTCCCTCTGATGACTCTCATGGATTTGTGGAAAAAGAAGACCCCACATGTTCAGTTTGGAGATATCACACCACAACAGAGAAACCTAAGTACCCTGAAAGCGCTACTGGAAGGACTTGATAGACAGCTGTCATGGAAGGCTCACAAGAGGTGAGAGTGACACACGCAGGCAAGGAGGGTTGCGGGAGTACACGGAGGGCAGGTGGTGTCAAGGAGCAAGGTAGACAGGGAGTGACTTCTGGTGTTGAGCTTCACAGAAGGCTTGACCTTTGCTAAGCACCATGTGGCAGTGTTTTCCTGATGAGAAGGCTGCATGAGAATGAAGTGAGGAACTCAGGAGGAGCCCGCCCATTCCTGCTCTCACAGGACCTAGAAAAGGAACCAAGCTGCATGCAGAGGTTAAAAGGGTAGAAAAAGGAAGACAGGAAAAGTGAAGGTGCAGCTGGTGCCCAGAAAGTAGAAGAGAAGCACATTAGGACGTTGGGTCTTTATCTCACTTCTGAGGCTGCTTTCTGTTTTGCCCACAGCAGGTGGAAACTGCAGGTGCTGGACTGGAGGGATGTACACCGGGACTTCTGGACTGGGGGGCCCAGAGCTGTGAGTGCAGCCCTCTCAGCAGTTGCCAGGAGTAAGGAAATGGGCAAACCTGGGTTAAGTGATAAGAAGCCGAACTTAACAATACTCACACACCTTTGTTTCAAAGCCTGGTGTCCGACTTGTTCCACACATGACACATTGCAGCTCTGCCTGTTGAAGTGGGCCAGGCAGAGAAAAGCTTCAGTGCACCTGTACTGTGAGAAGGTGATGATCAAGTCCTGTGCTGGCTTTAAAATCCTCAAGCTTCTGCGAGCTGTGCGACTGGACTCAATCCATGAGCTGGGTGTGTTTAGTTACTGGGATGAAAAAAGAATGAAAACATTTGTTCCTCAGCTCAAGAAGATGAAGAACCTTCACAGATTGCATTTCAGCAGCCTGAGGCCAAAATTACTTAATTCAGCCTCAAAAAACAACTGGTATTCCCTCATGTATGCTTTACACCTAGGACAGCTGCAAAATCTCCGGGAGCTTCATGTAGATGACCTCTTCTTCCTGGAGGCAAATCTGCATAAGATCATCAGGTGAGTTGGGGGGGGTGCTCCCCTGCACATTGCTGGTTACAGTGAAACTTAGTAGGGCATCTTTGTCCCCATCAGTTGGCCCAGGGGAAGACACTAGGCAGTGGGAAAGACAGCACTGTCTGGACCATGGCAAGGTCTCTCATAGCCTCCCCTGTAAAAGCAGGGACTAAACCGGGACAGGAGGCCTGGAGCAGGTGTCATGACCAGGAAGCCAGCAGGCAGGGAGCAGCCAAAATGAGGGCAGATATGACTCCTCTTAGGAAGCAGGTCTAGGTAGGGTCCTGGGAAAGGGAAGAGAGAGCACTCATGCAGGGGCAGGCCGCACACCCGCACACTGGACAGGTGACTGTGCTCAGCAGCCGTGATGGGCAGCGAGCCCTTCTCCGGGTCCTTAGGGAAAGGCTGCTGGTTGCTTCTCATAACTACTTTCTCCCCGTGGGAACAAAATACCCAGCACACACAAATTACGTGGGGAAAGGTTCACTTTAGCTCGTAGCTTATATGGGTGTTAGTCCCTAGTCCGTTGGCTCCAGGCATGGAAGAGAAATAAGCCTGTGGCATGGTAGGTAGAAAGCAGCTGGCTGCCTTCTCTGTCTTCTCTCTCTTTACTTTTTTTGCCTGTTTGAGACATAGTCTCACTATGCACTTCGGGTTAGCTGGGCTTGAGCTCACTTTGGAGTCCATGCTGGTCTCAAACTTGAGATCATTCTCCTGCCTCAGCCTCACCAGTGCTGAGATTGTATGAATGCACCACTATGCCTGGCCTTCTTCTTCTCTTATATTCCATCCAGGCCACAAAGCTATTGCTCGGTGCAATCCACACCCATGGCATCACTTACTCCTTAAATAATCCCATCCGCCCCAGCCATGCAAAAACCAATTATTGAGGCTGGGACTATAGCTCCATGGCACAGTGCCTGCCAGGCAAGACCAAAGTCCCAAGTTTGATTCCCAAGAACTAAAAAAACCACAATCATCACACTGACCCAGTTATCACACTCGTATCTAGCCACTTCCCCCAACCCCCACCAGTGAGAGCATACGGCTTTGTGGGGACAGCAAGTTTAAAACCATAACAGTGCTCAAGGCAGGGCAGTGAGCAGAGGGGAAGGGCAGCAGTCTGGAGCTGAGGGTGAGGAGGAGTGCAGGGATGTGAACAGGGAAACACACGTAGCTGAGGACACAGAGCCAACTCCAGTCCACTGCCCACGCTTGCCTGAGTTCATCCTTCCTCCAAGTCACTCACTGGCCTCCTCCAACCAGAGCCGTGAATTTCCCCACGGTGCTGAGCACAGGGAGCTGTAGAGAATGGGACTGAGCCAAGCACACAAGTGACGGTGACTTGAAGGATCCGTGTCTTCAACACACAGCATTCCGATGATCATCAGATGGTGCTGGCATCACTCGCATAAACTGGCTCTCCTGCACTGAGGTCATTTCTAATGCACCCCACTCATCACCCCATTCATAGCAAATAACCTTTCTCTTGTGCAGAAGCCCGATCCACTTGGAGGCCCTCTCCGTGAGTTCAAGTCCACTGAAGGAATCTGACCTGAAGCATCTGTCCCAGTGTGCAAGCACAAGCCAGCTCAAGTCCCTGACCCTGAGGAGGATTTCAATGAAGGGGTTCAAGCCTGACACCCTCCAGGTTCTGCTAGACAAACTGGCCAGCAACCTGGAGACCCTGGTCCTACAGCACTGTGACCTCATAGACTCCCAGATCCTTGCCATCTTACCTGCCTTGAGCCTCTGCACCCAGCTCAAGACTTTCAGTTGCTATGGGAACCACTTTTCCTTGGGCACCCTTCAGGTCCTGCTGCACCTCACTGCTGGACTGAGCCAGTTGTCCCAGGGGCTGTATCCTGCCCCCCTTGAGAGCTATGAGTCCAATGTTCCAGCACAGTTTGTGTACCCTGAGCTATTCGCCCAGGTCCGTGCAGAATTGACACAGGTTCTGAAGGTGCTAAGACCATCTCTTAGGGTCCAGACCTGTACCTACTCCTACAACATTTGCATGATGTACCAGTACTATAGCCTGGATCCCAGTGGGGACTGGGAAGTCACAGAGGAGCATCGCTATCAAAGTAACCTTAGGTGCTACAATTGTGTGCATTCCCAACACAGTGAAGGTATTTTCTTCATCTAAATGCCCCCTCCACACCCCCTGCACTGACAGGTTGGTGTTTCAGGAGGTGAGTGCACCATGTGTGCGTGATTCTCATCACTGGATTTGTCCACTGAGTTTATACCTTCATGTGATCTTGGGAGGCCAAGCCTGGTCAGAGGAGGTGGGTCACTGGGGACGTGGCCTAGAAAAATCTATCTTCCTCCCTCTCTGCTTCCCACAGCCAGGTCATAAAGTGTTTTTCTACTGCCATGTACCTCTGCCATGACAGCCTATAAACTGAATTGTAAAATAAAATAAACCTTTCCTCTATGAAATTGCGAGTGTTAGGGATTGTTTACCAATGAGAAGGGAGGTAATGAATATGTGCATTGTTAATCCTGTAGAGATGATTTTGAAATGCTCATTAGGGCAAACCTGCTTTGGATTGAAGCACATGTCCATAACCCCAGCACCTTGGAAACAGAGGCAGGAGAATAACCTCCAGCTTGAGGCCGGACTTAGGTACATACTAAGATCCTATTACATAAGTAAATATATAAATAGACAAAAAAATTAAGGGAATCAATATCAATTCTCTCCTGGTGACCCAGTAATTTGATTTTCCAATTTACTTATGCATTGATTATTTTTTATTTATTAATAGGTTTGACATACTTAATAATTACATTCATCTTGGATAGGTTAGCTTAACTTTCCTCTCTGTGTTCATAGAACAGGGAATTAAGGATCTTCACACTTAGCTGAATCTCCAGCGCTTTTTACTGGTTTTTTTTTTTGGTACCAGGAAATGAACTCAGGACTTCTCACTTGCCAGGCAGGTGCTTGTGCTACTGAGTTATATCCCCGGACCTTTACTGTTTAATATTTTTCTACTTTTATATTTTTGCCTTACTTAATGATCACATTCATCATGTGAAGTTACTTACATAATACATCTTAATTATTTTTATGTCCACTTCCCTCCCCTTCCATCTCTAGCTCCTCTTCCATTTGCAGGTTATACGCTCAGACAGGGACTCACTAAGTAACTAAGTTACCCAGACAAGGCTCAAGTTTGAAGCGATCCTGTCTCTGCCTCCAAGGGTGCTGGGATTAAAGGCATGTACCACCATACCCAGTTTGACTTTCCAATTTGTCCTCAGCAATTTCCAATGGTTGCAGAAAAATATCCATTGGATTGTCTTGTGTTCTTGGGGATAGGCTGCAGAATCTCCAGGCTTCAAAATAACTTGCTGCACTTCAGATCCTTCCTTCACTTGGTACAGTGCTTGGGATAAAGTCTTGGGCCTCATTCATGACAGGCCAGTGGTCTACCACTGAGCTACTCTCCCAGCCAAGTACCAGAAGTGATGAAGGAGTTGGGAACATCTGGCTGGAGCTCTGCTCACAGACAAAACACCTGAGAGCTCCACTGCTGGGTCACGTTCCAGTGATATATGTCATCAATTTTCCAAGATATCCTTGTGTATTAGAGTTGCCCCATGAAAAACAGGGACGCTAAACAACCCTCTGATTCATAGCTGAGTGTGGAGCCTGGCAGCTGGCGGTAACTGCTGCTGCCCTAGGTGGCTGGGAAATCTCCAGGGTCAAGTCATAGCCACCGAGAGGAAAAATTAGATAAGTGAAACTTAGAGGGCTAAAAGTGATGTGAATACCATGCATAGAAAATGCAGCTTGTGATGCTGTGGACACTGTGTGGGTGACAGAAATCCAAAATTCACAAGGGTGGACAAGTCAATGCATTTTCACACATTCTCCCCCAAGTCATGGAGGACAGTACTGCATATGTAAACAGTCCTAGAATGCAGATGGAGCCACCACCTTCCCTGCACCCTTGGGCTCTCTCCAGACTTCCCAGCTTAGGCTGCCTTCCAGGTCACTCTCACTTCCCGTGCATTTGTGCATACCGAGGCCTCCGGTTGCTTATTCTCTCCTAGAAATGGTGTCCCAGGTGCCAGTCATGTTGATTCTTCTCCACTTATTTGTAGCTCTTCAAAGATTTGTCCTTGTACTTCACAAGTGTGGTAGCCCTTCTATAAGCCCAGTACTAAGCAGAGAGAAGAGAATCGCCTTGAGGTCAAGACCAAACAAGACTACACAGCGAGACCCTGTCTCAGAAATTTGAAAAATTAGTCAAGTATGGTGGTTCAAACCTGTAATCCCAGCACTCAGAACTCGTAAGCATGAGGACAGCTGCAAGCTCAAGACTGCCTGGACTATATAGTGTGTTAATGTTCAACATGAATTTCCTAGCAAGAGCTTCCTCTAAATAAATGAATAAATAAATGAAAGAATAATTAATTAATACACATGAATAATTTTTAAAAATTGGACAAACATCAAAGTAACAAATAAACTGAAGGTGGATGATCCCAGAACTTCTAGGATGTTGAAGCAAGATCTCAAATTAGAGCCCTGGCTAAGCAATATAAGAACTATTGAGACTGACTCTCACAAGAAAACCATACAAAGGGCTGGGGATGTAACTCAGTGCAAGGGTTCCATGCTAATCAGCACTACCAGGAAAAAAAAAATGATTGATAAATAGAAAGAAAGAAAGAAAGAAAGAAAGAAAGAAAGAAAGAAAGAGAGAGAGACGATAGACAGGGATAGTGATGGATGGATGGATGGATGGATGGATGGATGGATGGATGGATGGATCGATGAGCAGATGCATAAAGGTCCAAGTTTTCACTTGCATTGATACCTCAATGGCCCAGCTGTAGCACAGAAGTTCATTCAAGTTCCTTGTTGTTTGAGGCTCTGACCCAGTTTCCAGCCCATGTCCCATGTGAATATTCTAGTCCAGGTCCAGTATGTGTCTGGACTCCATGACATAATCTGTGCTCCTAGAAGCCCCAAACTTCACACACTTTATCATTCCCTCATTACAAGCTCCTTGTGTGTTTTGTTTGTTTTTAAGGCAACATCTTGCTATCTACTTCAGGCTGGCCTTGAACTAACTGGCCCAGTTTGGGCTCAAGCTCAGTGATCCTCCTGTCTCAGCTTCCGAAGTACTGGGATCACAGGTGTTTTCCACAAGCTTGCAAGCACCATTTTGATTCAGGTGCACATGTGTAATTCCAGCACGAGGGAGGCTGAGACAGAAGGCTGAAGACTTCAAGGCCAGCCTGATGTGGACTGCATAGCAAGATTCTGTTTCAAAAGATCAAACAAACCAAAGAGGGTGACCGAGCATCAAGAAGATACTTGCAGTGGCTGACAGGAGGTTCAGTGCACCTCAAACTTTTAGAAAAGGAAGAACAAGTCAAGCCCAAAGCCCAAAGAAGGGAGGAGATTATAAAGCTCTGGGCAGAAACTAAAGTTTAAGATGCAGCATTAGGCTATTTATTTGTTCTGTTTCCGTTTTCCTTATGTGTGAATTCACTGCTATAAATTTCCCTCTGAGGACTGCTTTCATTGCATCCCATAGATTCCCGTAAGTTGGATTTACATTTTCATTTGTTTGTAGGTATTTTTTAATTTCCTCTTTAATTTCTTCCTTGACCCACTGGTTGTTCAGGAGGTTGTGGTTTAATTTCCAAGTGTTTATGGAGTTTTTGGAATTCCTTTTGTCATTAATTTCCAATTTCATTGCTCTGTGGTCAGATAATATGCACGGGATAATTTCAATTCTTTTGCATTTTGGAAGGTATGCTCTATGGGCTAGGATGTGGTGTATTTTAGAGAAAGTCCCATGTGCACCTGAGAAAAATGTGTATTATGATGTGGGGTGGAACACTCTGTATACATCTATGAAGCCCATTTGTTCGTGGCTTTGGTTCAGATCAGTTATTTCCTTGATGATTTTTTGTCCAGTTGGCCTATGTCTTTGTGTCAATGGGATGTTGAGGTCCTCTGTTACAGTAGTGTTATTAATTAAATGGGTTTTCATGTCTGTTAACATTTGTCTTATATAGTTTGGTGCTCCGATATTTGGTGCATATATGTTTATGATTGTTATCTCATCCTCTTGCAGTTTTCCCCTGACAAGGGATTGCACTGGTGTGACAATCCCGGAGCAGTGGACCTATGTGCCCAGGCAGTTCAGGGTACAGGCAAAACCCAGACATGAACTGCAGGGTCGACAGTTGTGATCCACCTGATTCTGTGTCTCCAGTCAGTTCAGGACGTGCACAGGAGCCAGACCTGGGCCACTCAAAGAGCAAGCACAGACTGTCCTTGCCTGCAACCAGCCAGCCCCAGCATCGTAGATGGTGGAACAAAGTCCGCACACCGCCACTGCTTTTTATGGGTTTTTAAATACTTTTCCTTCTTGTCCCTAAAATTAGCATCAACTTTGTCATCAAATGAATGGATAAGTTAGATGTTCCTTTTCCCACAAAGCTGAAAAACATTCTCTGCAATTTATTTGTCTTTTTGAGACAGGGTCTCACTGGACAGTTCAGGCTGACCTTAAGCAGTGTGTAGCCCAGGCTGGTCTCACCTCCCAGTGATCCTCCTGCCTCAGTCTCCCCAGTGCTGGGATTACCGGTGTGTGCCACCACACCAGGCACTAACGTTCTATGCAAAATTTTTTAGAGTGTCAGTTTGCCGTAGTGGAACATTCCTATAAACATATTACTCAGGAGAGTGAGGCAGGAGGATTACCATGAGTTTGAGGTTAGCCGTGTCTACATAGAGGATTCCATGCCAAAGTGAACTACATACTGAGACTCTGTCTCCAAAACCAAAACAAAATGACCCGGCATGGTGGTGCATGCCTGTAATCCCACCACTGGGGAGGCTGAGGTAGGAGGATCACTGAGAGTTGCAGGCCAACATGAGTTACAAAGTGAGCTCAAGGCCAGCATGAACTGCATAAGGATAACCTGTTTCAAAAAGACGAAACAAACAAACAAAAACAAAAACAAAATGGTGCATCTAGTTTATGCCCATCTCCCTCCCTAAGTGGCAGATTTCTCTTCTGTGAACAGAATATGTGGGAATCTACATCTCAGCATTTTCCATCCTAACTTTAAAGTGCTCAGTGACTTTGCTACATGGATTTCGCCATTGTTCGGGAGACATCTTTTAGTGCTGCATGCAGTGGCTGTCATCTGGGAGGAAGGCAGGAAGGGGATTGCATTCCTGTAGACTTGGAGGTTTGCTGTGAACAGATAATCAGCTTTACCAGGTGCATCTGTGAGAGATTATAATGGAGGGGAGCTGATCACAGCAGCACGGACTTGGGGGCT
>NW_004955664.1:20447-22238 GCF_000276665.1 Chinchilla lanigera
GGAGGTGTGGCTAACAAGGGGGATAAAGGAGGAGAGGGGCAGAGGAGGGGATGCTCAGTCCTGGAGCTGCCATTCACCGCTGGTCCTGCCTGGATTCCTGGAGCCTCGTCATTGTCACCTGAGTCTGTGCCTGGTGAGTCCCCGGCCTCCATGAGGAGGCGCCACCCTCAGCTAGTGTCCTGTGGGCACAGAAGTCCCAGATGGTACTTTAGATTCTGTAAATTCTGTCTCTTCAGATAGATAGGTTTAGGGTTTTGTAGGTGCTTTTTATGACCCGAAATCTCGCTATGTTCTCCTTAGATTTCACCTCTGTATCTAGCCAAGGCTGAGCTTGAAGCCTAGGTTCTCCTGCCTCAGCCTCACTACCACTGGGAGTATGGCTGCAACTACAAAGCCAGGGTTAGTTTTTTGTTTTGACTCTAAATGTGCAAATTTTACTTCACTCCTTGTATCATTTTTTTGTCTTTTGGAGGCAGGGTCTCACTATGAAGCACGGGCTGGCCTCAAAATTGCTAGGATCCTCCTGCCTCAACCACCCAAGTGTTGTAGCTCTGTGCCACCAAGCCCAGCCATCACTTATATCTTCATTGTGCATTGGTTTATATCATTTAATACCTTTTTTTGAGACAGGATATAACGATGTAGTTCATGCTGGCCTTGAACTCACTTCATGGATCAGGCTGCTCTGGAACTTACCATGACCCTCCTGCCTCATTTTCCTCAGTGCTACTATTTCAGGCTGCCCCACTACTGAAGACTTCTATTTTAGTATTATTTATTTACACATTTGTTTATCTATTGTATTTATTTTTGGCTTTGTTTTCTGATTTTTCTTTAATTTTCTTTTTGTCTTTATCAGACAGGGTCTCACTATACAGTTAGGCTGGCCTTGCGCTCACTTTGTAGCCCAGGCTGGCCTCGAACTCACAAAGATCCTCCTGTCTCAGCCTCCCAAGTGCTGGGATTACCTTTGTGCACCACCACGCCCAGCTGGTTTTGGTTTGTTGAGACAGGGTCTTTCTATGTTGGCCTCAACCCTCCTGCCTCACCTTCCTGATTGATGGAATTACAGGGGTGTGCCACCACACCGGGCTCTAATAGCATCTTAATAACAGCCAGAGGAATAATGCTCCATGGAGAGCTCTTGACTAGCATACAAAAGGCTCTGTCTTTGAATTTATCTAAACAAATATGTTTGTATTTACTTTCAGTATGGAGGTCAGTGGCAGGGGTGCTGTATGGCAGAGCCAAGACCCCGATGCCACTGTATTTGCTGTTTCATTGTGAGACAGGGCGTCCGAATTAGCTGGGCTGGCATGGACCACTGCATGCCTCTTTGTCAGTCCCCCAGTGGCGGGGACCCCAGGCTTGCACCCCCTCATCCAGCTAGAAGCATCGTTCTTTCCTCCTCCTCTCTCCCGTTCTCCTTCCCTCTCTCCTTCCTCTCTCCCTCCTGCTTTCCTGCATCCGGTGCTGAATTATGTCACAAGTTCTTTAAGAAAAGCTCTTGCTAAGTCCCTAGATTAGCCAGTTTTGGCTGGAACGTGAAATTTCAGACTGTCCTGCGCCAGGCTCCCAGGCATTTGCAAGGAAATTTATTTCCACAATTTTAAGGTTCATTTCTATTTCCTAAATTGAAGTTTAGCAGGCCCTGTTGCACACACCTTTAATCCTAGCACTCGAGAGGCTGAAGAAGGAAAATCAGTGTGAGTTTTTGGCCAGTTTGTGCTACATAATGAAGTCAAGGCTGGTCTGATTTACATGGTGAGACCCTGTCTATGAAAGAAAAAA
>NW_004955664.1:50867-52463 GCF_000276665.1 Chinchilla lanigera
GAAATGACACAGTTAGGAAGAAATGTAACATGGTAAGTGAAAGATCTGTACAAGGCAATCTATGATAGCTTGAAAACTAACATAGAAGAGGATATCAGAATACGGAATGATATCCCGTGTTCATGAATTGTCAGAAACAATATAGTCAAAATTGTTTTGCTTCAAAAATTGTTCCTTAGATTCAATATAATCTCACTTAAAATACCAATAACATTCCTTGCAGAACTGAAGCAGGCAATTTGGAAACTCATGTAGAAGGAGAAGAGGAATACAATAAACTATGCAAATCTGGGCAACAAGGGCAAGGTTGAGGGCATTACAGTCCTGGATTGAATTTATACTAAAAGACCACACTGATAAAAGAAACAGCATGTTTTTGTCTATAAAACAGACTCATGGATCAATGGAACAGAATAAAAGGCAGAGAAACCACTCCAGTCACACCCAATTTTCACATTTATGATGAAAGTACCAAATCCCTTGGCTGGTGGGAAGAGAGCCTCCTTAGCAATTGGTGCTGGGAAAGCTCACTCTCCACATGCCGAAGGTTGAATCCTGCTCTCTCACCATCTACTAAACTAAAATCGACATGGCTCAGAAATGTCAACATTGGAACAGAAACTTTTCATCTACTGGAAGCCAAAATACGTAAAACACTTGCAAACATAAGAGTACGCTAAGCGGATCTTAACAAAACTGTGGTTGAAGAAGAAATCATACCAAAAAGCAACAAGTGGGCCCCATCGTATGACAGAGCTTCTACACAACAAAGGATAAATCCTTTACACATTCAGCTGTTTGCAGATAAACACATAAAAGGTATGGTTCAGGATTCATCATCCCTTGTTGTTCAGTGCAGGTCAATTCCCTCCTTAATTCCTTATATGATATTTCAGGCATCACACATGTGGGTGTGGTTTTCCATATGAAGGTAAGTAGGATAGACTTTCCCATCCATGGGTAGTTTTTCTTCAGCTTTGAGCAGTGGTTCTCAAGTCTCCATCACAACTCCACAGTGCCTCACTGGCTTCCCTCAAACAAGACACTAGACCTCTCACGTTCTTGGGTGTCATCAAGTTCAACTATTTTACCCATGGTTAAATCAATGCATGACATTTTTCCGGAGGGTTCAGCCACTGGCATCAATACTGTCAATCTACTCTGTAAAATGCCTTCCTTCAAGTTACAGAAGTACAATTGACATCACTTTGATTTCACGTATTGTCACAATAATTTAGAACACAGATGCCAGAAACAGTGCTCAGGAAAACTACTGCGGACTCAGCGTAGAATTTATTGCTCCACTTATTAATTTATGTAAGTGTTAACTAAAATTCTTACCATGTGGTTTGTATGAAGTGTCATGACTGTTACAACTTACTTTATATTTACATGCCCACCTCTGTTTGCATGGGAGAGAGCCTTAGTCACTTAGCATGTCTCCACTAATATCAACATAAACAAATGCATTTCATGTCTTAATAATACTACATTCTGATTAGAACTAGGATTAACCTCTTGCTTTGTATGTGGCATCCGAACAAAGCATGTTCTTGTTAAACAGGATCGTTTCCATTTCATTCTCACAAGTGCGGT
>NW_004955664.1:53746-54732 GCF_000276665.1 Chinchilla lanigera
ATGTCTGTGAACAAGCCGAGTACAAGCGTGATTCCAGGAGTTAGGAGTCAGCACTAGCCTTAAGCGTCTGAGAAGCAGACAACCAGGGATATTTTTCTTAATTCCACCAAGTCCATTTTTATATTTTTCTTCCATCTCTTACATGACTGCATTGCTCTAATTTGTATCATTTATATTTTAAAGAAAATAATGGACATGGTGCAGAATTTTAAACAAAAGTGATAGCAAATGAGCAATGCTTGTATACTGTATACTGTTCCTCTCAATAAAGCTTTATAAGTCAATAGTACAACTATGTCAGCTATCCTGTATATACATATATCCATAATTTTCCCCTTATTTCTTTTCTCTCATCACAGTTGCTCTTTACTTTTGATCATATTCTACGGTTTTACTAGATTTCACATGAGAATATATTCTGAATACAAAAGGCAATAATTCACCATCTTCAACGCAGATATTACTGCTGAGAATTTTTCTGTCAGTTTTCCTATATTTGCTACCAGTGGAGTCAACAAAAAAGAACAAACCACGTTGTGAGGTGTGACTTCCGGGAATACAGTGCAGTTCAGGCGACATCACACTTCATGTCTCAGAGCACCGCCAAGGTGCTCAGCTCAACACTGAAGTGAAGCATAAATGTGGGGCTCCTGGGCACTCCTTTGTCTTATGAGTGTGACTCTTCTGAACGTAATGCAGGTGATACCAGAGCATGCCTGCGCTGATAACTAGTCATTAAAAATTCTCTGTGGAAACTTGCATTGCTTACTACATCTTCAAGTCCTGGAGTTTAACACCAGTATTCTAAATCTGGAAATCCAGTGCACACCTATGCATTTACATGTTTACTAAAGTCATGAAGTCTATGAATCCCAAATTCCCACACACCCCAGTCTCATGACACTAATGTATGGAATACAAACACAGCCCACATACATTCTTCATGCCTACTTGGGCGTGCAGCAGAGCACATATAATTAAACAAT
>NW_004955664.1:58071-58935 GCF_000276665.1 Chinchilla lanigera
TGTTATGTATATTTGTTGATGAAACAAACAGAAGCTTTTAGGATCTCATGAGCAAATATAGCCAAATGGCAAAGTAAACATCATGATTCAGAAAGCAATAGACCTATTCTGATCTTCAAAATTGAACACTGAGAAAATAATCAGGGAATCTACTATTTACAACAATTCAATAGGTACAATAGGTACTTAAAGTCCACTTCGCCAAATAGGTAAAATTATTCTGTATAGGAAATTTCAGAGTACTGAAGAAATAGTTGTAATCATAGGCTAGAAGTTAGAACTCTTTTACATGTTAGATTTAGAAAGTGTCACACAGAACTCTTATGTATCAGGAGGGCTGGATTTGCGAACATGAACAGAGCTTGGAAGCACTCTATTTATCCATGGGTTAATGTGTTGATCAGTTCATAGCTAAAAACAATTCTGATCATTGAATCCAGGATCAGATAAGATCTTGAATTGATCCATGAACTCAAAGAGAGCGCTCTTGTCCCTGACCCATACCTCTCTGAAACCTATCCTATAATAAATTCTCTTTCAGCTTCCATGAATCAAGAAATCTTCATATTAAAAGAGGCACTTCTGCCATAATATTCCAACTTGGAGCCAACCATCCATATTAGGAAACCTCTGATATTCTGAGCTCCCATATATATTTAAGAAAAATTACCCAAGTGTAGAAAAGTGACAAATATCATATGAATGGAGGCCACTATGAAGCAGACATGAACAGGACTTAAATTAATCAATTGGCTTTTCATGTTCACTTGTGAATCTGCCCAAGGCCTAGGCTCCTCATCTGGAAATGGTGGACACATAGTAAGTGAACATCTGTGTGTCACTAATCTCTACTAAAACCTGTAG
>NW_004955665.1:0-1300 GCF_000276665.1 Chinchilla lanigera
GGGAACCGAACTCACGACCTTGCACTTGCCAGGCAGGCACTTTGCCGCTGAGCTAAATCCCCAGCCCCTACTGTCTATTTCTTAATGGAGTGAGAAGATAGACATTGATATATGTCATAATACACTATCCTGAAAGTTTTAATGAAAGGCATGGAGAGCCAAGCATGGTGGCGCAGGCCTATAATCCCAGCACTCGAGAGGCTGAGGCAGGAGGATCGTTGCAAGTTTGAGACCAACATGGGCTACAAACTGAGCTCAAGTCCAGCCTTAACTGCATAGACAGACGCTGTCTGAAAAAGACAAAAAAAAAGAAAAAGCATAGATTAATACAAAACAAAACAAAAATCAATCAATCAATCAAGGCAGGCTTGGTGATCCACTCCTGCAATTCCAGGAGTTTTGAAAGCTGAGGCACAAGGCTTCCAACATGTAGCCCAGAGCAGATGACTTAGTGATTACTTTTCTTGAAATAGAAGATAAAATAAATATGACCAAAGGTTTATCTCCTTGTGAAGTTACTGAAATGCTTCAGGAGAAATCACCCTTCAGGAGAAAAACAAGATAAAAACATTCTCCTGTTTAGTGCTGTTGAATCCAAGCAGCCCTTGCTCCTCCCATTCACCTACTTGAGTATCAGGAGGGATTCAGATGACGGACAGAAGAAGCCCTGCTGAGCTCTGAAGAGATGGCTTTCACTGAAAGAAAAATGTCAGCTTTGAATAATATATGAAATGACAGAGCCAGGTGTAGTGTCCTACCACTGTAATTCCAGCACTGGAGATGCTGAGGCAGGAGAATTACTGTGAGTTGGAAACCAGCCTTAGCTACAATGGGAGTTCAAGGCCAGCTTGAACTACAGAGTGAGACTTTCTCACAAAAAGCAGTTATGAAGTGACTTAAAACAATACACAAAGCAAGGTATAAGGGGTGAAAGCAAATTTGCACATATTTAATCAAAAGAAAAATCTGCCTTTGTAGATGCAGTGATATTACCATTGCAGGGAGGATAGGGCAGGAGAATCTGGCATACAACGCCAGCCTGGGCTACATACTGAGGCGAAATCCAACTGGGTGACATAGCAAGACCTTAGGTTAAAAAGCCCATAACACCTAAAAATCTCAAACCTATCTTTCTCAAGAGACATCAGTAACAGAATCCATTGTGCCATCTGCAACCTTTTTGCCCACAGGACACTGGCTGAGGGTGGGGAGGTGGGGCATCCTCATTCTCATGGAGGCCAGGGACTCACCAGGTGCAGACTCAGATGATAGTGATGGGGCTCCGGGAATCCAGGCAGGA
>NW_004955665.1:1910-4451 GCF_000276665.1 Chinchilla lanigera
CCTTCCTTCCTTCCTTCCTTCCTTCCTTCCTTCCTTCCTCCTTCCATCCTCCCTCCCTTTCACCCTCCCTCTCTCCCTCTTTCCCTACCTTCCTTTCTTTTCACTACATGGAATGGAACCCTTTTTTGGTCAAATACAAAGCTTCTGTCCAAGTGCAATTTTTCTCTTGAGACAGCATCTTGCCTGTCCCTGAATGTGT
This sequence comes from Chinchilla lanigera, assembly GCF_000276665.1. Lineage (NCBI taxonomy): Eukaryota > Metazoa > Chordata > Mammalia > Rodentia > Chinchillidae > Chinchilla > Chinchilla lanigera. The sequence continues at coordinate 2,110 of NW_004955665.1, forward strand.
GCTCAGATTGTGATCACCCTGCCTCAGCCTACAGGGTGTGAGATTACAGGAGTGAGCTACCATACGCAGCTAAATATTTATTTTGAGAAAGGAACTGCTAGAGTTGTTCAGGCTGGACAGGAAATTGCAATTCTCCTTGCATAGACTATTACAGTGCTGGGATTACAGGGAAGAGGCACCAGGCTCTGATTCCTCCACAATTTTTAAAAACAATTTATATCTTTGGTATTTATGTAAGTGACAACACTAATATTCATCCTAAACAGGATTTATTTTTTCTTTTCCTTTCTTTCTCTTTCTTACTTTATTTTCATGTTTGGTGATGGGAATCACTCTCAGGACCTTTTACTTGCCAGACATACACTGTGCCACTGAGCTACTCATTTTTCTTCTTCCCTTCCTTCCTCCCTCTCTCCATCCCTCTGCATCCCTTCCTTCCTTCCTTCCTTCCTTCCTTCCTTCCTTCCTTCCTTCCTTCCTTCCCTCCTTCCTTCCTTTCTTCCTTCCTTATTTCCATCTTTTGAGACACTATCTCACTGTGCAGTTTAAGCTGCCCTCGAACTCACTTTGTAGAACAGGTTGGACTCAAACTCACATGAATAATCCTGCCGCAACCTCCTGAGTCTTGTGATAACAGGAACTGGTTTGAGAAAGTGAAATCTAGGACACAAGCTGCTGCATAAATGAGAAGCAGCTCTGATGGGCAGACAAGGGGAGCACATTTCCAAGTCTCCTTGTGGAGGTTGGACCAGAGGAAACTTGGATTCAACCCCAACACCCGGTCATCCTAGTGCACCTGGCATATGGCCTTTGTCTTTAGTGTCCGGATTCTTCCCACAGGGGACATTTCCCAGACAAGGTGGGTCCACAGGCAGTGCCCAGGGCTCTCAGTCTGAAATAAAATGATATGAGGCAGAGATAAGTTTGGTTTGAGTAAAAAGCAGTTCAGAAACTGAAGTAAACCAGACTTAAAAGTACTCAAGGACTTGTGTTCCATCTGTTCCGTGTTTTGCAGTAGGGAGAATCAAGTACGGAGCCTTTGCACTAAGCTGCGATCCCGTGTGTTCTTTCGTGGGTCTGCATTGTGGTGTCCCGTCTGCCCAGGAGCGTGGCCCTCCCTCACACAGTGAAGCACTTTGTCAGCACAGCCAGGACCAAACCCAGGTCACCTGGATCCACCTGTGCCCAGTGTGAAGGATTTTGCTGTCAGGTTAGCACTGAGAGCCTCAGGGAATAAGGAGATGGGGATGAGATGGAACTACTTTATAAATATTGCATCGAAAGTTCTCGGCTTTTTGTGTAAAGAGGCACCTATCCTTTCTATACATAAAACCACAGAGTTGATGAACTATAAAGGAGACTGAGCCTTCCAATGTCATGTGTCACGAGTGGAATGTTACCTGGGTCAGGAGTGGAATGTTACTGTAATCCAGCAATCTAGGAGGCTGAGGCAGATTGACTACAAATTCTATGTCAGCCTAGGAAACTTGGTGACTTACTGAGACCTTTCACAAAAAGAAGTAGCTGAGGTTGTAATGCAATTCATATCCCTTAAGGCAAGGTGGTGGCTTAGTGAAAACTGTTTCAAAACAAGGCATGAGTATAATCCCTGCACCGTGGAATCCCAGAACTCTGGGATGCTGAGGTAGGAGGATCACAAGCTTGAGTTCTGCCTGGGACACATAAGATCTGAGTGAGATCTTACTTCAAAATAAGTAATGACAAGCAGGTGTGGTGGCACACACCTGTCATCCCAGCCCTCCTGCTGAGGTGGGAAGATCGATGTGAGTTCAATGCCATCCTGGCCCACAGAGTGTGCTCAACCACCCCCCCTTTACTTTGGTAAGATCCTATCTAAAAAAAAACACATGAAAAATACACATTTTCCATGAGCTACCCAACTATTTTAGATGAAAACAAAGTTATATTTTGAGGCAAATCAATGTCTTACATTTATTTAAGGGAATCTAGAGGTAAAGGCATATTCATGGCTCCCAGGGTGCAGGTGAGTGTGGAGACCGCCGAGGCCAAGGGGATGCATGTCTTCCACAGGGTGGCGGCATAGCAGAGGTGGATGCGGCTGGCCAGGTGCACAGGACTCCAGGCATCCACTCCAGGGTTTGAGCTGACGAGGTTTGACCTGGATCTGAGTGTTCTCTTCTCCCAAGTCAGATCTCTTCCCGCCGTGAAGCACTGTCTCCTGCCTGACATTCAGTTTCCGACCTCCCCCTGTGCTCACAGGCCTGCTTCTGCTTCTGCCTCCCTTCCAGCTGGCCCCACACAGGGGACCCTGGAAGCCTCGATGTGGGGCTGTCAGTTTGCAAAGGCTGAGTTTGCATGAG
>NW_004955665.1:4551-14590 GCF_000276665.1 Chinchilla lanigera
AAGGATTTTGCTGTCAGGTTATCACTGAGAGCCTCAGGGAATAAGGAGATGGGGATGAGATGGAACTACTTTATAAATATTGCATCGAAAGCTCTCTGCTTTTTGTGTAAAGAGGCACCTATCCTTTCTATACATAAAACCACAGAGTTGATGAACTATAAAGGAGATTGAGCCTTCCAATGTCCTGTGTCAGGAGTGGAATGTTACTGTAATCCAGCAATCTAGGAGGCTGAGGCAGATGGACCACAAATTCTATGTCAGCCCAGGAAACTTGGTGACTTACTGAGACCTTTCACAAAAAGAAATAGCTGAGGTTGTCATGCAGTTAGTATGCACTTAAGGCAAGGTGGTGGCTTAGTGAAAACTGTTTCAAAACAAGGCATGAGTATAATCCCAGCACTGTGTAATCCCAGAACTCTGGGATGCTGAGGTAGGAGGATCACAAGCTTGAGTTCTGCCTGGGACACATAACATCTGAGTGAGATCTTATTTCAAAATAAGTAATGACAAGCGGGTGTGGTGGCACACACCTGTCATCCCAGCCCTCCTGCTGAGGCGGGAAGATCAATGTGAGTTCAATGCCATCCTGGCCCATAGAGTGTGCTCAACGCCCCCCCCCTTTACTGGGGTAAGATCCTATCTAAAAAAAAACACACTAAAAATGCACATTTTCCGTGAGCAACCCAAATATTTTGGATGAAAACAAACTTATATTTTGAGGTAAATCAGTGTCTTACATTTATTTAAGGGAATCTAGAGTTAAAGACACATTCATGGCTCCCAGGGTGCAGGTGAGTGTGGAGACCGCAGTGGCCAACAGGATGCGTGTCTTCCACAGGGTGGCGACATGGCAGAGGTGGATGCGGCTGGCCAGGTGCACAGGGCTCCAGGCATGGACTCCAGGCTTTGAGCTGATGAGGTTTGACCTGGATCTGAGTGTTCTCTTCTCCCAAGTCACATCTCTTCCCTCCGTGAAGCACTGTCTCCTCCCTGACATTCAGGGTCCGTCCTCCACCCTGTGCTCACAGGCCTGCTTCTGCTTCTGCCTCCCTTCCAGCTGGCCCCACACAGGGAACCCTGGAAGCCTTGATGTGGGGCTGTCAGTTTGCAAAGGCTTAGTTTGCATGAGGTTTCAGGGGCTGTGGCTGTCCCCAAAGACAGTTTTGAGAAAGTGCGGAACCTCAGGAGATGGGGAAAGGGGCAAGCTCGGATTCTGGATGCAAATAAAGGGCAGGGGAAGGGGAAACAGGGGACCCCACCTTGGCATTTAGGGCAGGGAATGGACGGCTCTTGGGACACTGTGCATCTCTGCCTCGTCACTCTTCACCACCTCATGGCGGGGACAGGCAGGGCTGGGATGTGGCACAGGGCCTCTGTCATGCAATCAACAAATTCCCCTTGCTGTAGCAGAGGATAGTTAAGGTAGATGAGAGGAAAGCCAGCGGCAGCAGCTGCCCTACACTTTCCATGGATTAAAGAAGGAGGAAAGGAGTTTTTGGTTGGGAAAATCATTGCATGTCCTGTACAGAGGACTGGCCATGGAAACTTCTCAGAGGAGTGGGACGGAATTCTCTTTTTTAGACCTTTACAGATATGTACATTTGTAATGTTAGATAGATGATAGATAGATAGGTAGGTAGATAGACAAAGAAATATATAGATTGACATACCGAGACATATGTCATTGAACATTGCTTGCTTTGCTTTCTTTTGTTCTTTGAGGCAGGGTCTTGCTACCAGTGCTGCAAGTCCAGAGCTCCTTCAAACAAGAATCATTCCATGGGGTTTGGGCAGCCCCCTCCCACGGGTGACTCAGTGTGTTCGTGCAGTGCAATTTGGCATCAGATGGGGCACCCTGTTTGTGTCCAGAAGCACAGAGCGCCGCTGTGATTGGGGTAAGAATTCAGTTCATGCCCTGGGCTCAATGTTCTGGTTGGGTAATGGTCCAGGTGCTGACTCAGCACCATTTTAGGCTTGGTCTCAGGCTTTCCTCAGCCTGTGGCTGTTTCAAGTTCATTGTTCCTTCCTTCCCCTCGAAGCAGCTGTGTCCTCCCCACTGTACCCAGGTCCGCTTCACTGTCCTAGGCTGCTGCGGGTGCTCTGTTATTCAGTAGCAATGGGCCTGGTGGTTTTCATCCAGGTCCTCACATAACCTTGGCAGAGAACCTGCAGTGCAGTGCAGTGCTGACCCGCTCCAACTTCCAGCTGGAAATCCTGGGGCCTAACTTGGAAGAGGAACTTGCCTGCATTGTTCCAGCAATCGGGACACCCGAGAGATGACGGTGTCAGAGGAACCCAAAGGGCTTCATCAATCTGAATGCTGGAACACCCGTTGGATGAACTTTTCATAGTTGGGTAAAGGGAAAAGAGCTGAAGTTCAGCTGGGAATGTGGCAAACACTAATCTCAGCACTCTGGAAGGCTGAGGCAGGAAGAACAGTAGCACAAGTTCAGTCTGGGTAATTTAGTGACCTATTGATGCAAAATAAATTATAATATTACAAAGTATCTGTGTATGCTGATCAGCGTGGAGGCCCTAGCTTCTATGTTAAGGGTGCAGAGGGCAGAGAGATCACCTGAGAGACTCTACATAAGCAATCCTGGCTGTTTACACATGCCCATGAGAGTGGACTGACTTTGGGTAGCAGAATCGGCAGGAAGAGAGGGTAGAACACAGGATTTAAAGGGAGGGGAGGATATTGCTGCCTTGAAGAATTGCGGCTGGACATAGGGTGGTTGTACTTCTCCAATTGGTCAGGGAGGTGAGAGTGTGGTTATGTTTCTTGGAATGGGGGGTATAGATGGACATGGCTTTCTTCTTCTGTGATTTCCTGCCATACCTGTTGGTAATGGCCTCACGAATTGGGCATGATGTTTCTGTGTTTTTGTTGCTATAAAGAAAAAAACAGCAGTGGAGGTAGTTGCTATTTTTATGGCTTTTTCATGTGGAACATGTTGGTGGAATGGACACCTTAATTTAGAGAGAGAAAGAAGTCTTGGGGGACAGGATGAAGCAAGGTGGTACGTGAGTTTATTAGGGCACTCGGCGCTGGGGAGGGACTGGGTGACCATATAAGTGGCTCAGATATAGAGGTATCAAGCCAGTCCTTGTGGCTAAGGCAGGATGGCACTGGTGTAACAGTGAGTAAGTTAACTGAGGGGTCCTGTGGAGATGGTCAGGGACCATGAGGAGCAGTGCCAGTGGTGCAACTGTGGCGTGGTGTGAGGAGACGGAGGGCTGGCCAGACATGAGAACACAGAGAAGGAGGATAAGTTGACCCTGTGTAGGGAGAAGACACACAGGTGTCCTAAAACAGATGTTTTATCCACAGAAGAAATGGCTCCAAGGTAGGGACAGAGGGTGAAACCAAGAAAGATAAAGGCAAATCAAATGAAGGAGTCGGCGCAGCTCAGGTTTGGCAGGGGCAGGAAATTCAGGCGTCTTCTAGAATTCAGGTCAACCTGAGGCAAGTAGCAGAGATTACTTGTGATTTCTACAAGGCAGGATCAGGTGAACAACCAGCAGGACCCAGGTTTATTTGGGCGTGATGAACCCGCTGGGGAGGGTCCATGAATACTGTAGAGGAAGGGTTCTGTCTACTTGGGCTATAGCAACTGGGATTTTAATCTTTTCATTAGGGCAAATTTGTTAGTGAGGTCATCTTCATAAGGTTGGTTGTCAGAAGAAGGCAGGAGAAGGTTATGAGCTTGTCATATGCCCTTCTGTGCCACCTGCAGAACTGGGAGATATTCTCCAAGGGGCTGGCCTCTTAGTTGAGTTTGGCCTGAGAAGAAGTTTACAGGCATATAAAAGCTCAAATGGATTGTGACTCATAGGACTTCAAGAGGTGACTTAGATTCGAGGGAGAGCCCTCAGGAGCAGGGAAATCCAGTATTTCTGGAGCTGAGCATGAGCTTAGTGAGATGGGCCTTTAGGTCATTTCTCTCTTTATCTATGTTTTGTGTAAAGTGCAATCTAAAATTCCTGTCTCTGAAACTCACAGGCCAAATTTATATTTATCCCTAGGCAACTATAATTTTTTTTGTTTGTTTGTTTTTTCTCCGGTACCGGGAACCGAACGCACGACCTTGCGCTTGCCAGGCAGGCGCTTTTGCCTCTGAGCTAAATCCCCAGCCCCTAGGCAACTATAATTTACAAGTAAGTAACGGCACACCCATTTAGTTTTTACACGAACATGAAAGAAGAGAAAGTTCATCTCTCCAACAATATTATTTTTTGAAACAGGTCTCCTTATATTGTCCTGGCTGGCTTTGAACTCACTACATAGCTAAAGTTGGCCTCAAACTAACAGGGATCCTTCTACCTCAGCTTCCTGAGTGCAGGGATTACAAGTAGGTGGCAAAGCTCCTGGCCCCACTAGGCAGGGGCATGACAGAGGGTAGGTTTTGCTATCTGACAGTGACACAGGCTAAAGACTTCAGGTGGGACTGGCCTCTAGAAGATAGGATGCCCACTTACTAAAGTCAGAAAAGAAAGGTAGAGCCCCAGACCCCCTCAGTTTGTCTGATGTCCATAAGCAACTCCAACTACTCAGGCAATCATAGGCCAGCGTATTGCTGAGCAGCATAAGCCATGAGCATTCTGCAGAGGGACATCACACAGCTCCAGGATGAAGTCACAGCCAAACAGTAGGGGGCAGCAGGACGCAGGTTGTCCTGGACCTGTGGTTCCCATGGAAGCTGAAGGAGGGGAGCTGGTCACAGAATCCCAGGAAAGGCAGGAAGCACTGAGCTGAGGCCAGGATCCCACAGTGGCTGAAACGCAGCATCTGCAGGGAAGCTGCGGTGTCCCTTAGCATGACTCGGAGGGGCTCCGCCTTTCAGTGCGCTATGCTGACGTCTCTCAGGTCAGCGTGCTCCCGCTGGTGGATGCTCAGGCCCTGGGAACAGTGCTTCCAGTCTGATCTGTGGGGCCGTAGGGAGTATTTATGTGGGTCTCCAAAGGAATCGCCAGGAACCTAAAGGGAGAGACTGTGGTTGGTGGAAGGAAAATGAGAGTGCATGATGTGGGGGAAAGAAAAAGACTTAAGGCCAGAGAGGACTGTTGTTTGTTTTGAGATAAGGTCTTACTATAGGCTTCTGCATAGCCTTGAACTCAGTATGGAGCACAGACCTGCCTGGAACTGGTAACAATCCTCCTCCTCAAAACCAAAACCGAAAAAAACCAAATCCTCCTCCTCAACCTCCATAGTGCTGGATTATATGTGCACAGCACCAAGCCTGGTTCTGAGAGGACAGTTTTGAACAAAAGCCTCAGAAGTCCTGAGGATGGCCACACACAGATGATATGTGTTGCAGTCACTGTTCCATTAACGTGCTGCCTCTTGGGCTGCAGCCTGTCATCTTCATTTGTGTGACTACCTCTCCAGACTTAACGTCCCCTCTCTTCATTGCCAAATACATCTGCAAAGTTCTGTCCTTATGATGCCCAAGGGAGACAGGCAGGAAAGACACATCCAGGCAGACTCTCCATATGGTTTGAGATGCCCAAATTTGAGCTCACTGTCACCACTGTGTCTTCACCAGAATCTGTGCCTTGTTCCCAGTACTGCACCCCTGCTCCCTGTGCTCTGCTTCAGAACCCTGTGACTTCCCATCTGCTCATTACCTGGACAGAGCAGGTTTTCAGACACAAACATAGACACTGGCTCACTGCCATCCCAGGACTGCTGAGCAGGGAGATCACCTGTTTGTTTTTTTTTTTTTTTTTTTTTTTTTTTTTTTTTTTTTTGGTTTTTCTCCGGTACCGGGAACCGAACTCACGACCTTGCGCTTGCCAGGCAGGCGCTTTGCCGCTGAGCTAAATCCCCAGCCCCGAGATCACCTGTTGATTGTGCAGCTGTGAAGTCTGCGCCTTCCTCAGTGCTCTCTCTTCCCTATTTCTCATGATCCACCTGGAGGCTTTCTCTAAAAACCACTGACCCACATTCATTATATCACAACCCCATACACGCGCCTTCCTATCAGTATAGCACTTCCGGACACTGTAACCCTGATTAACTGTGCATTTACAGGAGTGTGGATGTTGGACTTCAATGTCAGATGGTGTAGAAGGAGAAGCACTGATTGTCTGTCCTGTGTCTCCATCATAGTGAAATTTGTAGAGGATGACACACAGTAGGCATCCGCTAATCTTTATGTAATACAGGAAGACTGTGCTCGGGTTTGCAGAGAAAGCTCTCTGGTGAGCACCTTGCCCGTGTGGTTGTGAGGTAGGAAACAGGCTCAGAGAAGACAGGACAATGAGTGGGTTGGAGGCTCCAGGACAGCAGGAAGATGGCTCTGGGTCACGTGGGCTCCCTGCATGTGCCCAGGCACAGCCACTCTCTGGAATGTTTTACCTCCTCCAGGCAGGAGAGCAAACTCCCTGTAAAGCACACTTGCCTGAAGGCTGTGTTCATCCCCCCAGTGCTGCTAGTCTCACAGCAAAACCTGCAGCCTGCCCTTGCCCTCGCCTGAGCAAAGCCTGCTTAGGAGCTGGAATTCTCTTCCTGCTATTGCCCAGTAAGAAACTGGCCTTCTCAAAAGGCCCTGATTTGCAGCCCTGGCCCATTTCCGTGATGTGAGTATTTCTCCTTGCTCAGTTTCAAGCTGTCAGTGTGCAATCACTGCACCCAGACCCGGGAGATGTACATAGCTGTCTGGTCCCGCAGACCATGTGCCCTGTGCTTGCTGCCCTTTTACCATACTAGCCACGTGCTCCCCTGTGACAGCAGAGTTATCTGGGGTTAGGAAGTCCCACCTGTTGGGCTGAAGGCAGGACATGCCCTGGGGAAAACCCTTGCCCAGGGACTCCACCTTGTGCTGCTCTTTTCCCTTACCTCCCTTTTGGTGTCCAGGGTCTGGCTCAATAAACCTGAGAATGAAACCTGATTTCATTCTCAGGTTCCAATGGACTCAATCATAGAGAGGGTTCTCCCCCAATTAGTGGCCTCAGCAGTCTCTGTCTCAAGATCTCCTGTCCACAGCTTGAGGGTTTCTGATGGTGACTGGAGGAATGTATGATCATGGACCATGACATTGCTGGAGGGGTTAGAATTTCTCTTTTCTATGAAGCAGGAAATTTGAAGCCCAATTCTGACTCCACCCATGACCCAGGGCGAGGTCCTTGTGTTCCCAAAGCAGAAGCGACCCCAAGTCACAGAGAGAAGTGCGGGTGTGGACATTTCAGACCAGATCCCATTCCCAGACACCTGGTCCTACCATGTCTACAAGCAACGGCCCTGCCTCACGTCACTAATGCCTCGGGAGAGCCTGCGTGATCGGCCAAAGTGGGAAACCACTGCAGTGCTTTCTTACTGCCAGTGTGGCCTGGTTATCCAAACTGTTTTCAGGCTTGGTCAAAATCCTAGTCCATGTTTCCCTGCTCAAGTTTTCTGCCCAGGGCCTTGGAAATAGCTCAGCAACTCAAGTGCCTGATGAGCAAATGAGTGGTCATGAGTTCGATTCCCAGTACCAGTAAATAAACACATAATAAACAAAAGGTTTTCTGCTCATCTACCTTGAGGTGTGTTACGCTTTCGTAACATGGAGGCCTGTGTTATTTTGGATACCACACCAACATCTTCAAATTATCTTTTAAAAGACAAATTGCATTGTTTTTAAAATTCATTTTGGGCAGGTGTGCTGGTGCATGCCTGGAATCCCAGCACTCAGGGGGTTAGGCAGGAGGATCATTGCAAGTTGGAGACCAGCCCAGCTACAAAGTGAGCTCAAGGCCAGCCTGAACTGCATAGTGAGACCCTGTGTCAAAAAGACAAAAATAAAATAAAATTAAAAACATAAAATTCATACAGTATTTATAAAGAAGTATACCAGGTACTGTGGCACATGCCTTTAATCCCAGCTATTCAGGAGGCTGAGGCAGGAGAATTCATGTTTAAGTGCCACCTGCACAATTTAAGAAAACTGTGTAAAGATTAAAACTAACCCAGGTGTGCTGGTGCTTGAAATTCCACTTGGTAGGTTGAGGCAGGAGGATGGTTATGAGCTCAAGGCCAGCCTCGGCTACCAAGTGAGACTCCATCTCAAAAAAACAAAATAACTGAATAAAAAGTTAAAGGACCTGCAATGCAGGTCAATGGTAGGGATTTTTGTGTTGCATGTGTGAAGACTTCGTTTCATTTCCCAGTACAAAATGAATGTGTATTGACAGTTTGGGAGCCTGAGGCAAAGGGAATGGAAAATTCAAGCCCATGATGGGCAATTTAGTGCCTTAGACCTTGCCGCAAAATTAAAGATATGATGCTGGGCATGATGGTGCAGGCTGTAATCCCAGCACACAGGTTCTGAGGCAGGAGGACGGCAATGAAGAACAGGCCAGCCTGGACTGTATAGTGAGTCTAGGCCAGCCTGAACTATATACTGGGACTGTATCTCAGTAAATAAATAGATAAAACCATGAAGATAAAGGCCTGTGGATTTAGCTCAAAGGCAAAGCACTTGCTCAGCATGCACGAGACTCTGGGTCCCATCTGCAGTACTAGAAAATTAAAAACATGGATTGCTTAGCTAAACTCATTTTGTCCTCAACCTACTTAAAGCATAAGCTTTGGTCCTGGATTGCATCGAGCATTTTACACAGATTGTTCCGTTTACTCAATACACACAGCCTAGGTAAATTAACCTGAGAATTGTTGAGGGAATCTGCTTATATAACAGTTGTCCTCCAGTGACTAACCCAAATAGAGGGCCCTGACTGGTCCAAGTACAGTGAAGGGGCGGATCTAAAACCTGTGAACCTTGTGGAAGTCTAGTCCGAATTGTGCCCACTCTGAGTTTAGTTAGCACTGCCCCGGTGCCCCTGCAATTCTTCAGTAAGGCAGCAGCAGCAGCTCCTGAAGTAGCAGAGCAGGATGGAGACCACTTTGACAGTGGAGCAGCAGTCCTGCTGGAGTGGACTGGAGGAGAATGGTGGCCCTGGAGGACATAAAGCAAGTTGTCCTGAGCACTTGCTGGTGAGGGGGAGGGAAATGAAGGGGAGGGGCAAGGGTCCCCAGTAGGCCTCTACACCAACCCAAAAGAGTGGGGCTCTTCCATGTCCCTTGCTTTAAGATATTTCTTGGGCTGAGGACCTGGCTCAGTGGAGAAGCAATTGTCTAGGATACTGGGTCCTGGGGTTGATCCTTTATGTCACACATGTGCACATACATGCACACAGACACACACACACATACACAAACTATAGGCTCAGTAGGGGCACAATTAATCTTTAGCATGCTTGAGTTTCTAGGTTAACACACACAACATTGGTAGTAAGCTTAAAAATGAATAAAAACCTGTGTGCATGGTGCATGGTGTAAGGTAGATTTATTTTAGAATGTTCTGGAAGGCTGACCTCACTCACCAGCCATGTGCTGGTGCAGCCACTGGAGCACGGTTTAGTTCCATTCCAGCAGGTAAGTGCTGGTAGGCTCTGTGCAGAATTAAAAACATGCCTTCCCTCTTACATTTTCAAAGGTTACTTTTTGTATAAAGCAGTAACCAGAAAAGTTTTGCTTCTTTACATAGTGCAGAATGTCAGAGTTTCTGAATGGCATTTCCTCAGAGGATACAAAAAAAAAAAAAAAAACCCAAAAGTTCTATTAAATCCATTTAAGGGTAGAAATACCCTGAAGTCATGTAGCAAGAGAGGGGCAGGGCTGATTTCTTTTGGTAAATGATATAGAAGCCTTGGTCTTCCCAGGGATTCACAGCCCCAGCCCAACCATCCATTTTTCAGTGTTTCCTTCCTTCCTATCTTATCTATCCATCAGAGAGTCTTGCTAAATTGCTGTGTTCCCCAGGCTGAAGTTCATTTCTAGCACTTAGGCTTGGCTAAAATTAGCCCTTAAGCCCTGGGCTCTCAGGGCAAATCCCTAGCCTGTGTTGAGTAGGTGTCATGTTCCAGGCTACAAATTGTCATGTTCCATGTTACAATATTTGCACGCTTATTTGATGTAAACCCTAAAACCACCCTGTACTTAAGTTATTATAGGCTGGGCTCAGTGAACCAATTACTATTATGTGATTAGTGATAG
>NW_004955665.1:15507-18796 GCF_000276665.1 Chinchilla lanigera
ATGTATCACTTGAAAGTATAACCAGAGAGCCGGGCCTGGTGGCCCAAACCTGTAACCCCAGTACTGAGGAGAGTGAGGCAGAAGACCATCATGTGTCTATGTGCTCAAAACCAGCCTGGGCACAGAGTGAGTTCAAGGCCAGCCTGAATTACATAGTGAGACCCTATCTCAAAAAAAGAAATAATAAAAGACTAGAGGCACAGTTGAAATCAATTCTGTGTTTCCTCTAAGAGAAATGGTTTGATATTCAATCATTGCCTGCTGTAGACCATTTTGTAAGCCAGGAATGGTGTTGCAAGCCTGTAATCTCAGCACTCTTGCAGAATGAGAGAGGAAGCTGGCAAGCTTGAGCCAAGCCTAGGTGATTCAGTGTGACCTTGTGACAAAATAAAAAGGAAAAGGGGCTGGGGATGAAATTCAAGTATAAAGGCCCTGGATGTAATGATGAGTAATACAAGCAAGAATAAAACAGATAACTTTGCCAGGCATGGAGGTACATGCTTGTAATCCCAGCACTGAGGAGGATGAGGCAGGAGAATTGTCAACAGTTAGAGGCCAGCTGGATTATATACTATGTTTAAGGCCAGCCTGAATTACATAGAGAGATCCTGTCTCAAAAGGAAAAGAAACTAAGAAAAATAACACGAAAGAAGACTTTGAATAATATGGCTATGCCACATACTGAAAATCAAATGTGTATTCATGTATGTAGTATATAATATCTCATTTAATACTTACAACTATTCTCTGGGGTCATTATACTCCATAAGTACACTTATTAGATGGGAATACTAATCAGAGAGGTTCAGTGGCTCCCTGAAATCCCAGACATCAACTGGGCTTGATCTTAGTCAGAGCCAGCCCACTGCTCCCTTTTTGTCCCCCTCCAGCCTCAACATAGACAAGTGTGTAAATTCAGAGGAATGGATGGAGGATGCAGAGTGGAGAATTGGGCTCACAGAGATTGAGAGCTCAGGTTTGTGAAGCAGAGGGTCCCAGGTCTACGCTGCAGCCTCCTCAGCCCCATGCTCCACTGGGTCCCAGCGACAGGAAGCAGGGCAGAGTGTAAGAACCATCAGGGGGGCAGGCTGGCTGCACTGCAGGAGGACAATTATATAGACTGACAGAACGATTATACTGCCTCTTCCTCCTCCTGGAACTCAGAAGTCCTACAGTCCCTCATCTTCCTGCAAAACTGGCAGCTGCCATCCTGACCAGGCCCAGGTCCCAGGGCTTCCTGCCTCAGTTTCCCCATTCTGAGATCACCTCACCCCAGTTTGTGCATTATTTTCTTTTTTTGTATTTTATTTACTTTCAAATTTTATTTACATGGTTGATTGTTTTTGAGACAGCTACTCTATACAGTTTAGGCTGGACTTGAACTCAATATGTAGTGTAGACTGGCCTTGAACTTAAGGTGAAACTCCTGCTTCAGCCTCCTATGTTCTGGGATTATACACACGTGCCACCATGACTAGCAAGTATAAGAACAAATTGTTTAAGTACTGCTATTTAGTGTAAACTGAGTAACATGATTGGTACCCAGGACACCATTTCTGGATGGGAAGAAGACACCAGTGGCACCAAAATGCATGGGAAGTGAAGAGAAAAGCAGCCTATGTTGAGCAGTCTGGAGAGGGTCCTGCGGTGAAGGAAAGATGCTGGCTCCATCTGGATTCCAGGACTTTTTACATCCTGAATATTGTCCTCCATGACTTGGCCGAGCATGTATGAAACCAATCTGAGTTTGTCCACCCTTGTGAATGCTGGACTTCATAACACTCAAGCATTATCCTCAGCACCATGAGTGCTGCATTTTCTACACCCATCTTATTCCCATGTCTTTTAGCCTGCTCATGTTAACTGCCCAAATTTGCCTCTTAGAGACTGCAAATTGACCCTGGAGATTCCCCAGCCACCATGGGGCAGCAGCAGTCACTGCCACTTGCCAGGCTCCATGCTCAGCTGAGCAGCACAGGGCTGTAGAAAGATTCTCCAACCTTGATGAGGCTACTCTAATACATGAGACTGTCTTGGAAAAATGATGGCCTATATCCTATCACACACCCAGCAACTGAGCACTTATGTTTTTATCCAACTAAGCAAATCTCCACCCAGATATTCCCAGTGGCTCTCCTCATCACTTCAGGTGTTTGGAAGTGACCAGCTATGCTTTGGTAGATGAATGGATAACTCAACTCTTCTCCATCCCGAGAAGCAAATACTGTCAGCCTATGAGAGCCCAGGGGCATCACACATGCAAGCCCAAGTAAATACAGACATCGTGAAGGCTGTGATCTCCACCATTCTGGAAACCACCACAAAAATATACAGGGAGGGAACAGATGTCCCTGGGAAGGAACAAGAGCAAAGGTGGCCGGGAATGCAGCTCAGTGGTAGACCACTGATCTAGCATGTTTGAGGCCCCAGGTGTATTGAGTGAACTTGAAATCTTCATTGGGAAGTTACCCAATCTGCAGCACAGTGTCAAAACCATCAATCACGATGATGTGCTCATTGCTTTAACCTGGAACTAGTTTCCTGCTTTCTCTTCCGTTTCTGCCTTTGAGGTTTTAATATGAAACAGAAAACTGGTTGTTGTGGTGCACTCCTGTAATCCCAGCAATGGAATGACTATAGCAAGAGGGTCAAATCGACTACAAGACAAGCCAGGGCAACATAGTTAGATCTAGGCCAGGCTGCATTAGAAAATGTAACCCTGACTCAAAATAACAAAGTAAGTCTCATGTTTCCATGGGGCTGGAGCACTCCTACTCCTAGGACACCAGGTAGTGTGGGAGCAAGAAGATGGTGTATGGGGCCTTAGGCAAGGACCAGTGCAGAGAACCCCCTACTCTCCTACCCTGACCCTGTCCCATATCCTGCTCATCACAAAGGGTTTGCACAGTGTCCAGCGTGAACCCAGAGGCACTGGAGATTGTGGCCAAGGCCACAGACCTGTGTTCAGCATCGAGACAGTTATTTCTAGAGACAGGGCAATGGAAAAGACAAGAAAGCACCAACAGTGGTTTAGCAAATACTCTAGAGGAAACGGAATCTTTTTAGTTCCTTGCAGCTATATTATCAAGGATGATTTTGCAAGTACCTGAAGATTCTTAAAGAGAAGAAGGAATAAGGTGACGTGTGGTAAAGTGGTGATGTAAGTAATGATGACCAAGCTGAGCATTAACCATAACAGAAATCAGCACTGGAGGGCATTGCTGGAGAAGCACCATCCCTCTGAGGCAAGCACGGCCCTGTGCTCTTTCCCAGTGACTCCAGCACTTCA
>NW_004955665.1:19510-21768 GCF_000276665.1 Chinchilla lanigera
AGAGGCTGAGGCAAGACAATTTGGAGTTCATGTCCCTTTGCGGCCTTTACTAAGGCTCCTTCTTAAGAAAACATCTTGAAAATGACTACATACATTGTTCAACACGAACACTCAGGGTTCCACATGCAGTAACACCAAAACAAAAATTCCCTCTGCAGAAACACATCTTTATAGAAACATGCTCTGTATGTTGAAGATACATTTCATTTTTCTGTTCTTTGCTTCAAATCCCCAGTAAGAACCAGGGATATAGCTCAGTGGCATAAGAACTTGCCTGTCAAGTGCAAGGTCCTGAGTTCGATTCCTGGGACCAAAAAAAAAAAAAAATCCCTAGTAATTGTTGCTATGGTCTACAAGAAAAAAATGTTAGGTTTATTATATTTTTTCTCCATTGGATAAATGTTATATTCTGTCTTTTCTGCATATCTAACTTTATTTTCAAAGAGTAGAATTATACCCGGAGATGTGATGGTGCATGTCTGTGGTAACACCACTCTGCAGGCTGAGGTGGAAGAATTACCATGAATTTGGGAACTTTCGGAAATACATGGTAAGCCTGGTCTCAAAAAAAGAAAGAAATAAACAAAAAAATTCACAGTTTACATACAGTAAAATTACTCTTTTTGACCTGAAGCCTGAATTCAGACATACCAATATTTTTGCAGTCTTTTCTCTATTGTCGCACTGTATTGCCAAGGTTGGCCTTGAACTTCTGATCTCCATGCTTTAGTTTCCACGTGGCTGGATGCCTTCCATCATGCCCAGATACAAATGCACCAATCAGTACACAAAAAACACACAATACTTCCTCCTGCTAATTCTAGTTAATCTCTTCCTGAAACCCAAGGCAAACAATGATGTTTTCTGTATTTGTAGTTTAAAATATTTCTTTCTGTGTTTTTGAGAGAAAATCTCACTGAACATTTCAGAGTGGCCTTTCACTCAAATTATTGCCAAGGCTGAGCTCAAACTGACAGTGGTTCTCTGGCCTCAGGATCCTGAATGCTGGGATATCTCTCATGTGCAACCATGCCTGGCCTAATAATTTCTAATAACATATTTATAGATTTTTGCATGCACACTGACCTCCTGAAGCTCACAAACAGGCAGTTCATGAGCACACCCAGTGCAGCCTGCCTCTGGGTCTTGTTTGCAACCTGAGCTGCCTGAAGACAGTGAATCAGGTGGCCCACAAACTGCTGACCTTGTGCTTTGTGTCTAGGCTCTGCCTGCACCCTGAACTGTCTGGAAACACAGGAGAAAGTGGTGCATGACCACACCAGCAGTGCAGCCCCCTTCTGGGTCATACCCATGCCCTGAGCTGCCTGGAGAAACTTGATCAGATGGTCTGCAATCCACAGACATTGTAGTTTGTGTCTGGGATCTGGGAGAACTACATACACTTTGCCAACCACTGGAAGACCCCAGAGTCAGCAACCAATCCCGGCGGTCACTGAGGGGCATGTATGACCAACAGGATAACTAGAGAAAATTGCGACCTTTGCTGAACTGCAAGGGAAGATGGAGACTGGGCACTCTGCCTCTGGCATCAGACTTAAAAAAGAACTAAAATGCAATCTCAGGACTCCACACCACCAAGAAAGAGTCCAAGAGCCATCGACATAGAAGAAGTTGGTAAACGCACACCTGAAATTGCTGAAATGATTGCAGTGGAAGTAAAGAAGCACCTCCCCCAGGCCATAGAAGACATCAGATGAGAAATAATCTCTCAAGTTAAAAGTGAAATGATAACAATGATGAAAAAATTGCTCAGCACATCTAAAGAAGACGTATATAAAAAACAGATGAGCATAGGCAACTGATGGAAATGTTAAATGAAAAATACAGGAGTGAACTAGAATGCATTTAACAGACTCAAAGAGATATCCAGGAAATCAAAACTTCCATTGAAAGCGTGCAAAACCACTTGAATGAAACCAAAGATAGGATTTCAGTCCTCGGAGACAGCATGGCAGTTAATGACCACAAAAGGAAGGATCTTTTTAAAATTAATAAGGAACAAGGAAAAATCAATTCAACAGCTGCAAGACAAGGCAAAGAGAAATAATGTAAGACTAATAGGAGTCAATGAAACAGCAGGAGGCAACACAAATGACATAAAGAGGATATTTGAAGAAATAATAGCAGAAAATTTCCAAAGCATGGAAAAAGATTTTGCTGTACAGCAAGTGAGGTACAGAGAACTCCAACTAGTCATAATCAAAATAAAACTACACCCAGACAAATAATAATCAAGA
>NW_004955665.1:44692-46035 GCF_000276665.1 Chinchilla lanigera
TTGCCAGGCAGGTGCTGTGCTGCTGAAGTATATCTCCTGGCCAAAAGCATTTACAAAGATATTATCAGGGTTTTGCCAAGGACCAAAAACTGAATCACCTCAATCCACCCACGACCAGTGTCAAGGATTTTGGTGTCAGGTTAACACTAAGGGTCACAGGGAGGGAGTTTTCTCACTACTCTTAGCACGGTCCAGGCCTTGAGTGTGGCCCTTGGGCCACAGGATGCTGTCACCACAAAGTGTGGCATCACAGCAGCTCACAGGGACTCATTTTCCCTAGAAACTTCCCATTTCTTTCTTCTACCTCGGGTTCTGCTGCAGCAAAATGCCAGCAATTTCTCACAACAATAATGTCAAGAGTTAAGAGCATGGAACAACTTGGAACCCATGAACCATCTCCCTGGTAGATATCAGAGTAGACTTTCCCTAAGGGTTCTAATTGTTAGAACTAAAACTACCTGCCATGAGCAATGTACAAGCATCTTTCCAAAGTTAAACTAAAAGGAAATGGGAAGACACTTCACAACAAACAACAGCAGATTTCCACCTCAACAAAGGCAAACCCAGAAGGCAATGACATGGGACAATGCAAAGGGAACAATGTCACTCTCTGAAGTGGAAACACAAGAAGCATCAGCGCCAATGAATGAGACTCTAGAAAATAATCAAATCAGAAATAGTCACTGAGGTATCTACATAGATTGTAACGATAGTGAAGGACATTTTTAATGACTGTAAAGCACATAGAGAGAAAAGGAAACTGGAAGAGTGTAGGAAAATGGTGAAAACCATGAACACCCAATATGGGGAAGAAATAGAATCCTGGAAACAGATTCACACAGATGTGCTGGAGATTAAAACTCACACTGAAAGTATAGACAGCAAAATGAGTCAATATGAGGAAAGAATGTGACACCTACAATATAGGACTGTGGTTAGAGGTGATGAAGTGACTTGTTCACAGTAGCAAGGGATCGGGGCTGGGGATTTAGCTCAGAGGCAAAAGCGCCTGCCTGGCAAGCGCAAAGTTGTGAGTTTGGTTTGCAGTACCAGAGAAAAAAAAAACAAAAAAAAAAAATAGCAAGGGACCATGAAAAATCAATCCCAAGGCTGCTAGATGACCCAAAAATTAATATAATTTGCCCAACCCTGTGAACACAGGACTTCATGACTCCCATGTGGTGTCCACCTCATTGTGGCTGCTACATTCTCTACATCTCTATTATTCGTATCATTTTAGCCAGCTGATGTTCACTTTCCCACATTTGGCTATGAGTGGCTACAACTTGCCCCTGGAGAATCCCCAGCCGCCTTGGGGCAGCACCAGTTACTGCCACCTTCTG
>NW_004955665.1:47293-48760 GCF_000276665.1 Chinchilla lanigera
AAAGGCAAATACATACATGAGAAAATGTTCAACATCATTAGTCATTCAAGAAATGTAAATGAAAACAACACTGAGATTTCATCTTACGCCAGTAAGAACGGCTATCATTAAGAAATCAACCAGTAACAAATGCTTGCAAGGCTCTGGAGAAATAGGAGCTCTTTTCCACTGCTGATGGGAATGCAGACTGGTAAAACCTCTGTGGAAATCAGTTTAGAGTTTCCTCAGCAAAAGAGGTCTAAAGGTTCCATTCATCCCTGCTATTCCCCTTCCGGGTATTTTCCCAGAAAATCTGAAAACATCCTATCACAGCGATATATATATACCCATGTTCCTAGCAGCACAATTTGTTTTTTTTCTTTATTTTAAAAATAAAAGGAGGAAAACATTAACAGACAGACAACATTTTACAAAATAGCAAAAGAAAAGTACAGACAATACAGAGTTACAAACAAAGTGGTAGAGAATTAACAAAGCTTGTTGTATTACATATTAATATCTTCAAAGTGGTTTTTCATGAAAACAGATATAGACATGCACCCGCCACAATTTGTAATTGCTAAACTGTTGAAGCAACCCAAATGTCCATCCACTGAGGAATGGATAAAAAAAAATTGTGGTACTCTTGTATAATGGGATATTATTCAGCTATAAAGAAAGATAAACTCAAGGCTTTTACAGGTAAATGGTCACACCTAGATACCATACTCATAAGTGAAATCAACCAGACCTCTACATGTAAGCGAACTACAGTCTCACTAGTGTAAGAACCTGAAAGAGTGAGTAAAAATTAGGAGGTATGGTAGACATTGTGAAATGATAGTAAAATGTCCAAATGTAAAGAGCAACTGGGATGACGGAAAAGAGAATAGAAGGAAGGGATAATTATGTATGTACGTATCTACAGTATAGCTAACATAGCTGTACTACTGACTTCTATTGCTTTACTGAAAGGAACAGTTAGAGATTACTTATTTGATCTATCTTGCAGGTATCTATTTGTTTTCCTGAGAAACCACTTTGAAGGTAACAATATGTAATAAAACAACCATTGTTAATTTCCTACGACTTTGTAATTCAGTATTGCTTGTATTGTTCTTCTGCTATTATGTAAATGGATGTCTGTTTGTACATGTTTTCCTTCTTTTATTTATAAAATATTTTTAAAATCATACAGAAAAGTCATAGAAAGACAGCTCAGTGTGAACTTCTTCAATTCAATTCCATATACTAACAAACAAATAAAGAAGAAAACAACTTCCCTGTTGAGAATATATGTAATTATCATCCATGGCAAACATACTAATAAACTAAATATAATAAATGCATAAATAAATTGGAACATCAAGTCATTGGGTCATCATGAAGTAGTTTCCACTCGGACTACATTTAGTTGTCTACTTTTCCTAATACTTTTAATATATTGTATCACCATGTAGCTAAACCTGCCCTTAAATTGTAAGTAAC
>NW_004955665.1:54770-56143 GCF_000276665.1 Chinchilla lanigera
GTATTCAGATGACTGACAAGGTTGACCCTGCTGAGCTCTGAAGAGCTGGCCTTTATGCAAAGACAAGTATGAGTTTCACTTAACACATGAAACAACAAAGCTTGGTTTTCTGATGGACAACTGCAATCCCAGCACTGGGGACACTGAGGCATATGATCACAGTGAGTTCCAAGGCAGCATGAGTGACAACGTGAGTTCAAGGCCAGCCTGAAGTGCATAGTGAGACCCTGTGTCAAAACATTTTATGAAATGACATAACCCAATACAGGATATAAGGAATGAAAAAAAAAGATACAAGGAGTGAAAGCAAATGTGCACATTTAGAATCAAAACAAATATCTATCCCTGGCTTCCTAGTTGCAAAAGCCATAGTCCCAATAGTAGTGAGGCAGAGGCAGGAGAATCTGGAGTTCAAGGTCAGCCTGGGCTACATAGAAAGGTGAAATCCAAAGAGAATATAGCAAGACCTCAGATTACAGAAAATATAACACTCAGAGTATCCCACACTGATCTGTCTGAAGAGAGAGAAGTCACAGTATCCACAGTGCCATATACGACATCTGTGCCCAGTGGACACTGAATGAGGGAAAGTTGTTGGGGCCTTCTCATGGAGGCCAGGAACTCGCCAGGGACTCACCAGGTGGAGACTCAGCTGACCGTGATGGCGCTCCGGGAATACTGCCAGGACCAGCGGCGACTGGCAACTCCAGGACAGACTGTCTTCTCCTCTGCCCCTCTCCCTTTTTATCCCCCGGGCTTAGCTACGCCCTATCCTCCCTGCTCCTCCCTTTCCAGCAAAGTCAGACACCTGATTGGTTCACTCCCTCTCCACCCTATTAATCCCGGTGCGGCTCAGGGCTTTCTTCATGCTCACTGGTTCTCACCAATCTGGAGGTGGGAATGGAAGAATTCAGGATAGAAAGTCAAGGACTCAGTCACTGATTCACAGGAAACACAGATTAAGTTTTAATACCATATGGCTGCAGGTGTGAGTGTGCCATAGAAAAGGAAATAACCTGGTCCCGACCTTTTTATTTTCTCCTCTCTGGTTTTCTTCCAGTACCAGAAATTGAACTCACGACCTTGCCCTTGCCAGGCAGGCCCTGTGGCTCTGAGCTGAATCCCCAGCCCCAAAATAGATTGGCTCCGGGTTTGTCCCAGACCTATTTTTTCTTTGGTTTGTTTTTTTTTTTCGTTTTTTTCTCAGGTATCAGGAATGGAACTTTTGACCTTGCTCTTGTGAGGCCTGCGCTTTGCTGCTGAGCTAAATCCCCAGCCCTGGTCCTGACCTTGGGCAGGAATCGTCCCTGCAATGAGATGTTCGGCTGCACCCGAATTTGACGGTTCATGATGAAAACCACTGTAGAGTCTCA
>NW_004955665.1:57523-58567 GCF_000276665.1 Chinchilla lanigera
GCTTTTCTTGATGTGATAGGCTAAACTCCTCTTCTGGAACTATCAGAATATTTATTCTAGTTTTATTAAGTTTCACTGGATTTAAGAATGTAAATGAAATGAATGGAGGACTTTAATTTTTTTGTCGTATTGTTTTTAAGAATTTATCTCCAGGGCTGGGCCTGGGCCAGAGCATTGCCGGCTCCACTGCTGCTCCTCCTGCAGGTGGAAGGAGGACACGGAGTCTCTTCCATGGGGTGCGCAGGTCCCCGTTGGCGAGGACAGCTGAGAGCAGCGAGGCACTGTCTGGAGCACAATGAGTGGGACAATCGCGGACAGAGCAGATGGAGCAGGTCTGCAGCCTGCTTTGCCAGCGCCTCCCCCGTTCTTAGTGCCTGAGGAGCCTCACCTGCTCTCCCGCGGTTGGCACGAGCTCCCCTCTCGGACAGGAGGTGCAGTGTCCTAGCACCCTGTCCCTGCAGACACACCTTCCGTGTGTGTTTTCTGCCTGCCTTACCCTTCCGGGACGTCTCCACGAAGGCTGGGTGTGGAGAGACCCTGTTCGGCCTTCTTGTTACCCCTCTGCTGCTGTTGCCACAGAGCAGCTCGTCTTTCTTCACGCTGCCCTCCAAAAGGTATTTCTTGAGAAATGAGCTGCACAATTGAGAAGCCCCTTGCTGAGGCTAAAGCCCTGCTGAAAGTGTGCGAGATCGTGGTGCTGCAGCAGAGTCTCTAGTGGAGGGAACCAGAACTCTCAACAAGTGCGTAGAAGCAGTGAAGCACTCTGAAGAAGCAATTCAAGAACTTAAGGAAGTTGCAAGACATGGACCAAGGTCTACATTAGTTTTGGGAATCCAACAAGAAAATAGACAAATCAGAGAATTGCAAGAAAAAAAAGAACTGCCTATATCCCTGGACAATCATCATTCGGCCTTGGAATTTATAATGAGCAAGTATCGAGAACAAATGTTTAGATTGCTAATGGCTAGCAAAAAAAAATGACTCGGAGATAATAAGCAAAAAGAACAGTGCTCCAAGGAGTAACAGGCACAGGTCGACCAGATA
>NW_004955666.1:0-13690 GCF_000276665.1 Chinchilla lanigera
ACTTGTCCCTGCCTTTGCTGAGAGCAGTGGAATTCTTCATAAGACTGAGAACCAACTGCACATAAACATATATTTCTAACCACCGACTCTGGCCCTTCCTTGTGCTATACACGTTAGAACCCTATGTGAACAGGTTGGTAAGTAGGGTGGTGGCTTTGATGGTGCATGTACAAAGAAGCCGTCTGTTGCTGTGTACGTCATTTATTTGCCAAGCTTGCCTTGTCTACTCATTCTTTTTTAGTTGGCATCTTTGCAATTGAGAGCAGTTGTTTGTTTTACATCTCCTGGGGAGATTCACAGAGCATCTCACTGTCAATTCATTTATTCCTGAACATCACTGCACAGTATTTTAAGTAAATAGTATATCTTTCACTACAACTGATATTTATTAACTAAATGTTCCATAATTGATGTATTTAAATTCATAACTCTGAGACATGGTCAGTACTTCCCTGGATATTATCCTTGTAGGACTAAATGTCTAGGAAACATGGCCCCAGGGTTTCAGACTCAGGCACGGGTGTGAGATACTAAATGGGCAGCTGGGCAAACCATGGTCTCTCAGGCCTCACACCAGGAGAAGGAGGTGAGAGGGGCTCTGTGAACTGAGCTGTGGAGCCAAAGCACTGCACAGCAAGGATGGGAACTCTGCTGGGAGGCAGCTGAGGACAGACCAGAGCAGACCACATGTCCTCAGGCCAGAGGAGCTGTGCTGCCCCACTCCTAAATAAAGTCATATCAGGGATCATGGTACAAGTCAACTCTCAGGTCACTGACGTGCATGTGGTGGGCACCTCTCTCTGTGAAACCCAGAGACAGGCCCTGCCCTGGAGCACAGCTCCTGTCCCATCAACACTCACAGTGGCCCAAGGTGATCTTGAATGAAAAGCGTGAGTATCACAGTCCAGGAAAAGGTTGCAGACTCTGCCCTCTGCTGTCACGGCCAGCACTAGGTGACTGCTGTGCGCCTTCACATTTACACTGGTTTTGGGCACTGTGGGATGTCTGCAGACCGGCATCAACTTGGAGCTGATGCTCTGCAATTCTTCCCCCAATTGACCACACATTCTGCATCCTGCAGTGGTGAGCAAGCAGCACAGCCACCCTTTCCTGCTTTCCATCTCAAACTACCTCCTTAAGAGTTTGAATTCTCATTGAGCTGCTCATGATGGTCATCAGGATTCTGAAATGGACTCTATAACCCCTGACTCACCTATCAATCCTCCCAGGCCTACAGGAATAACTTATGTAGAGGGGGAAGCTTGGGAGTGTAAGTCTCCAACTGAACATGACTCTCCCAGCCCCTAACCTGCTTGCCAGCACAAGCACTACTGTCTGCAGGGAACTCAGCTCTCAGCAGGAAACAGCTCAGGACCCAAACCCGTCATTGACAAACACACATACACACACATAAAATTAAATGAATAAAACAAAATAAAATATGACAAAAAATTTTGCAGGTCCTGGGGCCATCTTGAGACACCCAAAATTTACATCAAACACTTTTAAAGATTCTGCCTACCCAGGTGCAACATTGCTAAAAAACTTTAACCACAGATGTTCATTGGAACCTGCCCACCTAATGTCCCTTGCCTGCTCTCCATCCCTATAAAAGAGACACGCTTCTCTTTGTTGAAACACATTACAGGGAGCAGCTTCTTTTGGAGGAGACAATGCAATCAGGCCTCATCCTGGGCCTTAGAAGCATCTTCAATGTGGAAGGACGGGCTAGACTCAGGGTTAACTGTGCTCCACACCACCCTCATGCAGGTGTGCCTGGCAGAACTCAGAGAACAAAGTCACAGCACACAGGAATCCTGTGGCTTTCCCGAATCTGTAGGAGGGACAGCACAGGCCCAGGTTTCCCTGGCTGGCCTGCAGGTTTGCCCTATTTGGGCAGCTTTTCTGGGGATAATGAAAGCCTGGAGGCAGCAGGAATGTGTCTTCTGGGAAGCAGTTTCTGCTTTCGGCACTGGGGAAACCACGCAGGGCCTTTGCACCAAAATACATCCACAGCTCTTGGTTTATTTTGAGACAAGGTCTCCCTACATTTCTGAGTTGTGCAGGACTTGCTCTGTCCTTCCATCCTTTTGCCTCAGCTTTCCATTCTTTTGATGCCCAAGCAAAGAGGCGGACTTGGAGCAGGAAATGCTGACACCACAGCACCCACGCAGCATTGCACCTGCCCCCCCACCCCGCGTGCCCACACCCTCACCCTCCTGGCTCTGCTGTATGAAAGATGCCCTCAAAGGACCCGGCCCTAGGACTCCAGCACCCTAGCCCTGAGGTGAGGCTCTGCCCTGAGGACTTCCCATGCCCATTAGGCTATGCCCACAACCCCTGTCTCATCCCATTCAACTCCAGTGATGCCCAGGGGCAGGCAGGCCCACCTTCCCTGAGGACAGCCAAAGCCCACCCCTCTTTAAAGCCTGGCCCAGCAGGCACACTTCAGTGTCAACCTGAGGTTGAACCTCTCGGGTCAAGGGACCTGAGCCTGTGGTAAGCGGCGACACGGTGAAAAGAAGACACCAGGGACCAGGCTGATGGCACAGATCTGATTTTATTGCAGAAGTATCAGGTGTTTTATAGGGCAGGCTAGAGGCGTGGCAATAGAGGCGGGCTAGTGGCATGGTTTGGAGGTAGTACTATTGATGGGGGGGCGGTGCGGAAGTCAGAGGTCAGAGCAGGACAGGCTAGGCAGGGCGACTCACTCGGTTTACCAAGGACATGACAAGTCTGAGTTTGCTCAGACCCGCTCCTCTGCCACAGCTGTCAACCAGACCTCTGGACCCCTTTTTCCCACAGATTCTCCCTCTTTTTTTATAAAAGCCAATTGAATTGAGGCCATCATAGCCTGTTTAGAGGTTATCATTTGTAACCATGCACATATTATAGAAGCACGATAATCACAAGGAGTCCTAGAAGTCCCAAGAATCCAAGGGTAAGTAAATTGGCTGATGAGAATAGGTGCTGTAGGTTGTATAGGAGATTGGAGAGGACATTGTCCGTTAGAATAGGAACTTGGATAGAGTCAATAGCTTGTATTTGTTCAGTCAGTTGAAGGGAGAGGTTGAAGTAAGTGCTGTTGTAAGGACCAAGGATCCACTCACGGAGCGAGAGACGAGCAGAAGAGAGGTTGGCTGGTTTTGGTGTGACACAAAGTAGGGTCGATGAAAAGAGTTGGTCACAGGCAGTAGTAGCAACGCACCAGAGGTCTTGAATTTCATTGTCCATGAGGTCAAGTTGTTGTTGAAGATTAAGAAGAGCCGTATGGGTATAGGCGTTAAGCTGTGGTTGTACGCGGAAAGTCTCAGCGGCAGTATGGGAAAGGTTGTTAAGTCCTTGAGCGGTCACGGTGGATTGGGTGAGCACGACGGCTGCTGTGGATCCTGCTGCTGCGGCTGTAATAAAAGCAATAATAAGGGCGGCAATAGCAGAGGCTCCGAAGTCTCTCTTGTGGATCTGTAAGGAGGTAGAAGAAAGCCGGATAGGGAGTGATGGAGCTACCCAATTAGAGATATTAACTGGCACCCAGAGGACAGAGGGGGAGCGAAGGATGAGCATATACGGAGGGGTTCCACTCCAACAGTTAGACAGGTAGCAGGAACCTGCTGAGGAGCAGTTAAAAGAGGCACCTCTGGACAAGAGAAGTAAAAAAGGAGGGCGCAACACAGGTTGTTGAAAAATATGAGCAGTTATTTTTGTGAGTGAGGTTAACTAAAGGTGACCAGGAGATGTCATTGGGGGGCAAGCTTTGTGAGCAGAGGGAGTCAATTGTTGATATTTGAGCAAGACCACCGGTGTACATCTCAGTGGTACCGCCAGAGCCTCTGGTGGCATTAAGGAGGCTAAGGTTGGGAATGGAATAGGTGCCGATAGTGATAGAGGTGTTTCCCATGAGCATCAATGGAAGGAGGTCAAGGCATCTGATGGTTCCGCATAACTGATGGGAGGAGAATATAGAGCTTCTCCCTGTGAAGGAAAATGGGTTGCGTCCTGTAAAGGGGAGGGATCTATTGTCCCCAGGGTGAAGAAAAGGAGAGGTCCATAGAGCTGTATAGTTGTCATTTTTGAAAGGTCTAAGTGAAGAAATGCAGGCATCTCAAGTGATATCTGTACATCTAAAGTTAGGATTTAAAGGCATAGATTTACAAGGGGAGAAGACAGGTTGAGTGGTGTCATAGTCTCCTACGTCGTGTCGGTCCACCCCCTGGACGTCTGTCCTCAAGAGCCAATTGTTTCATCTCTGATATCGGTGGCTGTGGCTGGTCGGACATCTCGAGCAGGAACCCACACTGGATGAGGTGCTGTTTCTGAAAAGACACAAGCAAAACCTCGGCCTTGCGTTAGGAGTGGGGCTGGGGGCTGCCATGATTGTGTCATGGGATCCTTCCAGCACACAAGGGGGAGTGGTGTTGGAGGGGCCAGCAATGGGCCCCAATGTTTATGGGCCAGGGAAAGACCTTTTTCATCGCAAGTTAAAAGATATATTGTTATAAGAGCTTTTGTTAGCAATTCATCCGGTGTGCTCCAGGGGTGTAATTCCCGCTCTTTTTTTAATAAAGTTTTGAGTGTTTGGTGAAGTCTTTCTATGATAGCTTTTCCTTGAGGATTGTAGGGAATGCCATGATGTAAGGTTATGTTGTATTTGGCACATGTGTTTTTAAAAGTTTGGCTGGTATAGCATGGCCCGTTATCTGTTTTTAGGTCCCAAGGGACCCCTAGCATGAGAATGGCCTTTTCCAGAGCGCGTGAGGCATGTTGTGCCATTTCTCCCATCATGGCTATAGTCATGGTAGCTCCAGAGAAAGTATGTTTGGTTACATGAATGTATTGTAATTTACCAAATGGGGGAAAATGGGTGACATCCATTTGCCATCTGGCATTGGGACAGAGTCCTTGGGGGTTTACTCCCTGAGGTTGTAGTGGGCCAAGTGGAAAGGAGGGGGTGCATGTGGCACAACTATGGACCAGATGTTTACATGTAGCTTTAGGGACCTCTGGGAGAAGCTGATGAATGGCTTTGGCTGATAAGTGAATCCTGGAGTGAAGTGTTTTTGCTTGTAAGAGTGGGTCAGACAGGGCTATTTGTATGGCTTGAATAGCGACTAGGCTGTCAGCTAGTTGGTTAAGTTCAATTAATTTTTGGGATGGTAAGGGCCATTGGTCCACCCATACAGGCTCATCAGTGTCCCAAGGTAGCTGTGTGGGCTGTGGTTTAATCACTGGGGCAATGGCCCCTATGAGGGGGGGGAGTGGTTCAGTAGTTAATTTAACATCTAATTGTGATAAGATATCCCTTCCCCAAAGGACTTGGGGTAAACCTTGTGAGAACAAGGGCTGACAGTGTCCTGAATGTCCTCCTTGGTCTTTCCATCTTAATAGAGTTGCTGTTTGGATGCCGTCTGTTGACCTGTGGCTCCTTGTACAAGGGGCCCTGGAATAGTTGCCCAAAATTTACTATATGGGTCCATTGGGAAGCAGGAACGTTCAGCTCCTGAATCTAAAGGCCGGAGATGGACATTTGTTCTGCCTCCAGAGTTAATAGTGCCTTCTTTTGAGTGATGGGCAGAGTCCATAGGATCTGTGAGGTGGTTTTTATTTCCCTCTTTTGTTGCCAGGCTGAGGGTTGCCCCTTTTGGAGTTTAAAGGATTGCCTTCTTTGTCAGTTTTTGATTGGCAGTCTTTTGCCCAGTGATATCCTCTCTGACATTTAGGACAGGGGGTAGGTGGTTTTGGTTTAATGTTTGAAGACTCTTGTCCCTTTTTAGGGCATTGTTTAGCAAAATGTCCAGGCGCTTTACAATTGAAGCATAAAGGTAAAGTATTATTTAATTGTAAAGCATTGGCAAGTGGTGTTGCTAACGCTTGAGCTCCTTGTGCATTGACTTCCCTGCATCTCTAGTATCCAGCGATCTAGATCTTCATTTTTTTATAGGGGCTATTAAGGTTCTGCATGTGGGGTAGCCCCCTCAAAGATAAGTTGTTTGGCCAGGGCTTCAGCATCCTCTGGATGATCAACCTTTCTCTTACAAGATTCTACAGCCTTGGAGACAAAAGAGGCGAAGTCCTCGTTGACTCCTTGAATAAGCTTGTTAATTAGGATAGTTGGACCAGCATGGCAACGGTTAAATGTTTTTAAGGCTATTACTCTCACTTGGTCAAAATATTGAGGTGGGCCTTGTGCCTGTACAGCAGGAGAGGCATATACGCCTTTGGCTGCTAGGCAGTCATAGTTTCGTAGTACATTATTTCTGCGATTTCAGTCGGCTTGCTGTGCACATTCATCTTTAAACATAGCCAGCCAGTCTAGATATTGTCCACCGGTAAGGACAGCTCTAGCCAGTTGTTTCCAGTCTGTGGGGCAGTTCATTTCCATGCTAATTCTTTCAAATTAACTGTTGTGCAAAAGGGCCTTGAAGGCCATCTTCCCTAATGGCTTCTCTCAAGTGTTTAAGAGTGGAATGTTCATGGGGATACCATCTTAAGGGGCATATAGGATTTTGATTTAAATTTACAGGAAACATGTCATCCATTTTGGTTTCCCATTGTTCCCAATTTCTTGCTTGACTATCTCTTATTTTACATAATCCTTCATAATAATCACCCCAGTGTTGGGATGGTTTCACTTTAAAATCTCATTTTGTATGATATTTATCCCATGGATTTTTAGGGTGTGATGCTACTGTATGGTCAGCAGTAGGCGGTACAGGATAAGCCAGAGGCTCATCCCAGTGAGGTTCCGCATTCATCAAGGGGCAGGGCTTATTGTGCAACAAACAGGAAGCAGCCCGGGGCGGGGAGTTTTTGCTCCGCGTTATCAAGGGTGGAGAATTTTCGCTCGTCACCATCTCTGGCTTTTGTTTTAAGGGGGCGAGAGAGGGATATATGCCTTTTGATTTAGGCTGGGGACTCACAGGTTTTATATCCTCTGGCTTGGGAGTTTCTTTGGTGTTTGATTCTGATGGGAGTGATACCGGCAGGGAGAAGTCTTTCTCGAGCTGTTCCGTCAGGGAAGGCTCGGCATCCGCAGCTGCTGAGGCACATGCAGCAGAGTCTGCTAGGAGACCGAAAGCTTCTGAATCCTCCCCAGTAAGGCTTTCTGAGCCTGTTAAGCAAGCTCGGATCCTAAGTAAGACCGGCTGGAGCCCTACGGGAAAGATTTTCCGTTCATGTTATTCTGCTCTTTGGACCCGCCAGATAAGACAGGACCATGTTTGTGGGTCACACAGATTAGCAGTTTTGAGCCAAAGATTAAAGGGAAGGAGAATCCCCCAGTACTGGGAGAGGGTCTTATAAGAAATTTTACAATGTCTAGCCTGTAAGAGTGCACCAAGTGCCCATGCCTGCGGCTGATGGTCTTTACAAAGCTGTGAGACCATGATGTGGGCGGGGGCCACTTACCGATTCCCGGGGGGCACGCAGGGTCCCTGTTAAAGGGCGCCACTTGAGGTTGAACCTCTCGGGTCGAGGGACCTGGACCTGTGGTAAGCGGCAACACGATGAAAAGAAGACACCGGGGACCAGGCTGATGGCGCAGATCTGATTTTATTGCAGAAGTATCAGGTGTTTTTTTAGGGCAGGCTAGAGGAGTGGCAATAGAGGTGGGCTGGGGCATGGTTTGGAGGTGGTACTAATGATGGGCGGGGGGGTTGGTGTGGAAGTAAGAGGTCAGAGCGGGCAGGCTAGGCGGGCGACTCACTCGGTTTGCCGAGGACATGATGAGTCTGAGTTCACTCAGACCTGCTCCTCCGCCACAGCCGTCGACCAGACCTCTGGACCCCTTTCTCCCACACCAGCCCCATCTGTCTTCTCCTCGGCCTGTCCCCTTCCTGCCAGGCCCCTTCCATGTCACCCTGTGCTCCTGATGCACAATCTTCTCAGCGTGGGATGACAGCCCTCTCCATGTGTAGAAACCAGCCTCAGATCCCGTGTGTCAGTGGCTCAGAAAGACAGCTGTGTGGGAGGGAGGACAGACTTCCGGGATGGAGCAGCAAGCTGCGGAGTAGAAGTCTCTGTAGTGACAAACAGGTGTGCTTGAGGGTGGTGGCAGCTGACTGAATCCACAAAGGAGACAAATGGCACCAATTGGACATACATCTGTACCCGTCCTTCCTGGCTCCCAGATTCACTATTGCTGTGGAAAATACAGCCACGGGGAACTGGTGAGAGGCCACAGAGCCTGCTATTTTTACTTTTCTCCATGTCCATAGTTTTCTTTTCCTTTTTGCAGTACAGGGGACGGCACCAAGGGTCTTCACAGTAATCTACATCCTTAGCACTTTTTTCTTATTTTGTGACTGGTTTTGCTAAGTTGCCCAGGTTGGGCTTCAACATTCGACCCTCCTGCCTCAGCCTCCCACAATAGTGGGATTACAGGTCTGTACCACCACACATCACTTAGAGATTCTTCTAAATTTATTATTATTCCATGGTAAAAATAAGAAAAATTCAATTGTGGTTTTACACACTAGGAACAGACTACCACAGCAGTGCTGCTGGGCAGTAGGCAGTTTTCAGCTATATTATAATCCCACAGGACTACCACTGCACGCTCCTTCCACCTGACTGAAATGACATGAGCAGCACATGATTGTACTAGATTAGCAGAAGAGGTAAAAGACGTGAACAATGAAACACTACAAGACATGTAGAGAGAAATATAAAATACATCCAAATGGGTAGGGATGCCATGCTTATGGCAGGGTAATATCTATAGGATTGAGATGTTGGTTAGTCCAGAAATTGATGTATCAATTCCAATAAAAGCTCAGCAGTGCCTTGGTCCACCGAGGCTGCTATAATAAATACATTAGACCACGTAACTTACAAACAACAAAATTTATTGCTACATGTTCCGGAGTGTGGCTTGTGCAGATCAAGGCGCTGCAGACGTGGAGTCTGGCCAGGCTCTTCCTCAGCTGGTGGCTTCCAGCTGCCTCGGCTCCTGCTGAGGGGTGACATCTCCCTCCAGTCTGTCTGATGGGGCCAAACTCTCACCACCCAATCATCTCCAGAACGTGGTTGCAGAGTGAAAGTCAGAGACACACATGCCTGCCCCGGAGCAGGCAGGCTGCTTGTTGCATCTGCGGAAGGTCAGCAGGCAGTGTGGCCAGGCACGGCTTCAGTGGCGCTGACACTGGCTGGCCTGCTGGGGCCTCACGTGTGTGGGGCAGCTCCGGGCCAGTGGCAGCGCCACCCTCTTCAAGCTGAGTCCAATGTGGAGTCTTCCCGCAGGGCCGCGGGCACGGGGTGGTGTGGTGGGCACAGCGTTCTGGAAGGGCGGTGCTGGGCTCTCACTGGGAGGGACTCTGCACGTGGCTCTGTCTTCCCAGCCAGCAGCTCCTCCCTCAAAACCACCACCCCTCATGAGATGCCGCTCCTAGCACTGTGGGGCCCCAGCGAGGGCTGCATGCCCGCTGCGCTCTCCTAGGCGTCTGGCCTGCCGGGGGTCTCGACTGTGCCTTGAGAATGAGGTGTGGTTGGTGCCTAGGGCTCCCTGACTCTGGTCCAGGGCCCGCGGCTCCTGAGGGAACCACCGTCCTCTGGCCAACGATGACTTGAACTCCTCCCCCATTTCCTGATGTCCTTGCCGAGAGGGAGGGTGCCCATGTTCAGCGTGGTCCCCAAGCCTCTCCTGAGAGCGGCTTCCCGGGAATGTGCACATCACATTGGGCAGGTTAACCCTGGTCACTCTGGCCGCCTCCAGAAAGGTCTCATCTTCCGGGTCATAGGCCACCTCTGCCCTCTCTGCAGCATCAGGTGCCTTTTTCACACCATGCCACCTCCCTGTCTTGGCAAGTGGGGAGTCAGAGGCTTGCTCCATGTTGTATCCTTCCTCTGGGTCATAGGGCCTGTCCTCCTCCTCCTCCTGGGTGCCGCTGCTTGCAAAGTGACCAAATTGCTGTACAATGGGGCCAAGGAGCAGCACTCCTGAGGGCCTGTCCTGGCCTTTGTCCCGGCCTACGGGTACAGTCAACAAGGACCCTAGAAGGGGAGTGGCGATGATAAAGGGACAAGAGACACGAAGAATGGAGACAAGACAGGATTCTGATCAAATCTCGTTTATTGGCGGGAAGTACCGTGCTTATATAGGGCAAGGAAAAACGTGGAAGTTCTTAAGGTGGGAGTAACCAAGCAACCAGACAAAGGCGGGAGTAGCTAGGCAATGGTGGGCAGTCCTAGTTCTAGAGGCAGGAGTAGCTAGGCAACGGTGGCCACTCCCAATCAGGAAGGGTGCGTGACTGAGGGGAAACAGGCAGAATATGAGGAAACGGAAACTTATCTTGGAAGCAGAAATTTAGTCTTACAGGGTGGATGCTTACCATAAAATGGCTGCCAGTGCAGTAGAGCATGGTGGCCAATTATACGTCTCCCACAGGTCCCCCTTTCTCTTTAATAAATTTTAAGGCTGAAAACCCTTGAGGAGACTGTGCCTGACTTGGGTCAGGAAGCTTTCACATGAGGCCAGCCTAACCTTACCCGTCATTGGAATGCAGAGCAGCGTGAGGCTCAGTTCCTGTCTTAGGCGGTGGTTGGCACTACATGTGAGCTCCAGTTGCCGGTCTCTGGCTATCCAGTCTAGCATACCAAGGTGAGAAAGTTATTTGCCCTTATAAAGCATTATCATAGCGCAATCCTGCGGGCTCTATGTAACTTTCTCTATCAGCCATCTCGAGCCTGTGATAATAGACCTGTATGGGTTGTATATTTATAGCATCCACCTGTTGTTTAACAAAAGTCATCAATTTGTTAAAGAGAAAAGGGCCTAATGAAAGCAAAATCAGCAGCCCACGCAGGGGGCCAAGCAGGGGGAGGAGGTAAGGCAAGATCCCATTCTAGATGCTCCAGAGGGGGCTATCAAATAACTCCTTTCCTCTTCTAATTAGGTCTTCTTGTAATTTTTTTTTTGATACCTGGAACCGAACTCACAACCTTGCACTTGCCAGGCAGGTGCTGTGCCGCTGAGCTAAATTCCCAGCCACTTTTTTTGTTTTAATGCACTCCTTTGAAGCATCAGCAAGAAGGTTGCCAACCATCTTCCGTTTCTCAGCGTTTCCCAGATGAACCTCTCTACACCAAGGAGATGAGGCAAAGTACAATGATAATGTCACAAGAAATGACAATGGATGTTTGCAAAAATGAGAACACAATTCAGAGTCCATAACAATGGTTAGCCTTCAATTTATATCTCGAGATCACACTTTTCTGCTGGATGTCTAAGACTGAGTTAGAGTGAGACTTGTATAAATAAAAGTTTTAACCTTTTACTATCTATCAGGGTCAGTAAGATCTCCTTAGGAATCTTCTTGGAACATTGAATCTCCAGCTCTCAGTGGTGAAACATCCAGTAGAGAAGATTAATGATATAACATCCTAATGAAGGCAACAAGCTTAATATAATATAATCTAAATAGCAAACACCTTGGAATGTACAAATGGGACCATTGTTTTGTAACAACTGTAGATATTCCAATATTCAAATCTTAATAGCATATTAACAAACAACAATTACATATATCCACTTAGAAATTTAACAATCACAATCTTATGTGACATTAACCTTACTATTGATCTAAAATAACAGAGGAAGTAAAGCTTAACACTACTATCTATCTGAATATCAGACACCTTAGAACATAAAATGAAACTTGTTTTCATAACAACCATTAACATCCTATTATTTAAATCCCTCTAGAATATTAACAGATAATAATTACATATTTGCACATTGAAATAGGAAACCAAATTCATAAATAACATTGCTGTATGACAGTCATGACATTTTGTAAGATACTTAAAATTTCATTATGACATAACCTAACCCTCTCAACCAATCATCTCTATCTAATACATAAGCTTTTCTCCAATCTGTTATCATCTAATGAAATACAACTAAGTTTTTAAAGACAAAGGTCTGAATTTGAACAAAAGTCTCATCATACCTTTTGAAGAACTATACATCTGGAATCATGAGTACATTTCAATACAATATGAAATTAATGATACTAAATTATCATACACATATGAAAACCTTTTCTTCTTACTTTAGTTCTGTACTAAGAACATCTCTCATGAGAACATCTTACTTTTTAATTTTTTTGGAACACTTTTAACCATGACCAAATTATTGGAGGTGTCTCCCAAGAAACTCTGGAGATCATTGGAGGCTCCTTATTAATGAATAAAGGTTGGCCACCCCTTTATTCACCAATTGGAGTTTAAGTCTGTAATCCAAATTGTATTATAGACAAATGATAGAAAAATGGTTGAGCTCAAAGTAAAGTGGAACAGCTGTTCACAAATTGACAAACACATAACAAGTACACAAAACACACAAACATCTTTAAAAAATCAGAGTGCACTCAAATCTATTCTAGTTCAAATTATAATACTAGTCAGATTTTGTTCATCAATTAAAAATTCTTTCATGGTCACCTCATCGCTTCTACAGTCTAGTTTTATGTCATCTCCATACACATTCATTTCCATATACTTGCAACTAAACATGGTAGCTGGCCTGTGATTTCCAGGACTGCAGGCCATAGGAAGTCCCTGCTGATAAGCAGCCCCAATGTCCAAACAAAGACGTATATATTCTGTTAAGTCTGTTTTTTTCTTGTAGGGCCTAATTGCTGCCTGACATGCAGCATTAGCATTTTCAAAGGCTAACTGTCTGACAAAGTCTGCACCTGCGTCAGAACTGGTGAAAATTCTGCCAGCTGCGGTAAGCAGGCAGTGAACAAAGTCTGTAAAAGTTTCATCTGGCCCTTGTTTAATACTAATGAGAGATAAAAGGTTCATCTGGCCCTTGTTTAATGCTAATGAGAGAGGAACTCTCAGTAGGGAACCAAGGGCAGACTTGTTTAATAAAGTCAAAATACAACACAATTGCTTAATTTTAAACTTTACTCCTCGTGCCTTTAAGGCTTTTCCTAAGCCCTCAAAAAACATACTGACACAATTGCTTAACTTTAACCTTTACTCCTCCTGCCTTTAAAGCTTTTCCTAAGCCTTCAAAAAACATTTCATATTGACTCATTTCTTGTCCCATAATCGCTGTTCACTTACTGAGGTCTAGAAAGCGTAGCAGGCTCCCACGCTATCTTATCCTCTTTCTTTCACTTTTATTTTGCAGGCCTCTTGAACAGCGTCCGTCACTGGATCCCTCGTGCTCGAGACCGATATTGTGCGCCACTTGTCCCGGCCCACGGGTACAATCAATGAGGACCCTAGAAGGGGAGTGGGGATGATAAAGGGACAAGAGACACGAAGAATGGAGACAAGACAGGATTCTGATCAAGTCTCGTTTATTGGCGGGAAGTACCGTGCTTATATAGGGCAAGGAAAAACGTGGAAGTTCTTAAGGTGGGAGTAACCAAGCAACCAGACAAAGGCGGGAGTAGCTAGGCAATGGTGGGCAGTCCTAGTTCTAGAGGCAGGAGTAGCTAGGCAACGGTGGCCACTCCCAATCAGGAAGGGTGCGTGACTGAGGGGAAACAGGCAGAATATGAGGAAACGGAAACTTATCTTGGAAGCAGAAATTTAGTCTTACAGGGTGGATGCTTACCATAAAATGGCTGCCAGTGCAGTAGAGCATGGTGGCCAATTATACGTCTCCCACAGGTCCCCCTTTCTCTTTAATAAATTTTAAGGCTGAAAACCCTTGAGGAGACTGTGCCTGACTTGG
>NW_004955666.1:13790-15457 GCF_000276665.1 Chinchilla lanigera
GAAAGGAGCTCCCCCTAAAGAGAGTCTGGAGGATGAACCACAGTGGTGAGGCTGGGTGGGATGTCCTCTGAGGCCCAGGTGAAGCTGCCACAGGCACTGGTACTGCCGAGACAGGAGTGGGGACCCTGCAGCTGGCCCCTGCTTGGAGAGAGGACAGTGTTTGTAATACAGGGGCCTCAGAGAACAGCAGCAGAGGCAGTAGAGACTGAGGCAGTGGGTTGCCCGCAGCTGCAGGGCAGGGCTGGCTCTTGGGGAGCTTCCTCTTGGACTGCGGGGCTGCAGGGAGTTTGTGGCAGCCTGGCGTGTGTACGGGGGCCTGCTTCTCCCATGCTGTGTCCAGCTCCCCAGGCTCTGGAAGATATTTTTGTTTCTCAAGGATGACCAACCCAAAGAGCAAATCTGGACGTGGTGATGCAAGGCCTGAAAAACATAGTATTAGCACAAGTTTTACATGGAAATCTAGGTTTTGGCCTTCAAACATGCTACTAGGATTGGGGTGGGAAATGTTTAAGAGGCAGAGGAAGAGATTCTGGGGAAAAAGCAAACCAACAGTTGAGCAGCTGATTGCAAAAGAACAGGGATTCCGGTCCCTGACCCCAACAGCATGGATGCCTGCACCTGCGAGCAGCTGTCTGAAAGGACGGGTGAGATGCACTCCCTAGTGAAAACCCTGAGGACTCAATGCACAGCCCAACTCACCCCATCATTAGTAATTACGTTCTGTGTTTTAAAAGCTATGGAGAAGGCTCCAGTAGTAGTGCAAAGGCAGTGGGCCAGGGCCATGTGCAGATATCTGTCATGTTAGGGAAATTACAGGGGTGCAGGTAAAGGATTCCCTTTTTTTGTGTACAAGGGATTAAATCCAGGATCTCCCACAGGCCATGTAAACACTCATCCTTCAAGCTACATCCCCACTCTTAAACTAGGACATTGTGGGGGAAAAAAAGCTTAGCTGGGTTTTTCATTTTCTTCTTCGCATATGCTAAGAGAGGAACAGCCTTTGTGGTCTTTTGTGTAGGAACTGTAGCACATAAGTCAAGCTGAATCTACCAAAATAAATGCTTTAGATAAGGAAGGGCAATTCCAAGTCATTACAAAGACCAATCAAGCACAAGCCACTTGGCAAAGTCATTAGCACCCGGTGTCAGAATTACAACTGCTGGAGAAAATAGAGCTGTCTGAAATGGTGGAATACTGTAAGTTTAGGAAAAAGTTCAGAGACGTCTAACTTACAAACATATCTACTTGATACTTGAGTCTTTAGAACTATAGTGCTTACCCAAAGCATGGAGGCATCAGAAACTGGTGGAAAAGAGCATGTCACAGGGAAGAGACAGAGGGGGAGGTCTAGCTAAAGGTATTTAAAGGTAATTATTGCTTGAAATAGGATCACTGCAAACATTCTAAATTGATGTAAAATACATCAGGAGTGTGCACATTGCATTAATGGTCCCTCTACCCCTATACTCATAATAAATTAAGGACACCAAAAGAGATTAAAGCTGAAATGTAAACAGTGCTTTTCTGGGCATTTCAAAAACAGGGATCTTGCAAACCTGCCCTCTGCTTCAGTGTGGGAACATGACCGTTCCCTGGACCAGGGGCAAGGCAAGGTCTCCTGAATAGCCTGGCCGAACTTTATCCATATAGGCTGCTGCAGGAGAATG
>NW_004955666.1:38257-45228 GCF_000276665.1 Chinchilla lanigera
ATCCCTTCCCTGGGCTTCAAATAGCAATAGGTATAATTGAGTATAATTAGGTATATTATAATTGGTATAATAATATACAAATTATTTGCAAAAAGAATGCAACCTGGGGTGATGCCAAAACAGTTGCCTCCAGTTCACCTGTTCTGTGAGACACATCCAGCTTTCTTCTATATGATGGGAAGTGTTTAAAACACACCAAGAATTCTTCTACACAGCAACAGCACAAGGTCCTCACACACGTCTGCCCCCATCTGAGTGGGAGCCACACTGCTGGCATGAGGCCTCCATGATAGTGAGAAATTTCTTTCCTCCTCTGAGTGGAGCCCCAAATAAATCTGCAGTGCTCTTACAAATTGGTCCTCCCTTTGTTGGTCTGTGTTGTGGGGGACTGAACCCAAGAATTTGTGCATGCTAGGGACGATTCTTTCCATTGAGCCATAGCCCTCAGCCCCACCCCATAACTGTATCCTCTTGGATAAATCTAACACCAAAACAGGTTCAAGAAAACCGTAGCAGACCTTTTGCAGTCTGAGCCTCCAGGCCTGCTGCCAAGCTATCTGGCAACTGCACGGGCCCTGTCCAGGTGGCACTGTGCACCAGCCTCCACCATGCACAGAAGGGCAATGCTCAGTTCGCACACCGCGAGACATGCGCCCACAGAGCAACCATGATGCCAGCACCGCCTCCTTCAGTGCCCATTGCCTTGGTCCTGATTGTGGGAAGGAGAAGAAATTCTCTAACGCTTAGTAGCTACAAGAAGAAGCCTTACAATTATCCTGGCTCCAGACACAACTTGTGCTGCCAGGTCTGGTCTTTTGCCTGGCTATTCCATTATCCAGGGTAGAGCCCAACAGAGCTGGCTGCTGAGCACAGAGTCAGCGTCCCACAGTCATCAGGGGTCTCTTCAAACTGGAAGGGGAGGGTGTGAGCTATTATGCCATCCCTGGTCACTGGGTGGTATCACAGGCCACAAGGATAAAGGATGCACATAATACTCCCTCCCCCGGCTTGCAGGCAGAACCCATCCAATTGCTGAGATGGG
The DNA here is from genome assembly GCF_000276665.1 of Chinchilla lanigera. Classification (NCBI taxonomy): domain Eukaryota; kingdom Metazoa; phylum Chordata; class Mammalia; order Rodentia; family Chinchillidae; genus Chinchilla; species Chinchilla lanigera. The sequence goes on from NW_004955666.1 coordinate 39,300, forward strand.
AACTGCAGGATAGTGGGGTGGGGCCCCTGAAAACAGGGATGAGCCCCAGAGACAGAGCCTCATCTGTCCCCACCACATGCCCAGGGTCTCCCCTCCCCAGGGGACCTCACAAGCAGTCACACTGGTGAAAAACAGTGGAGCGAAACTCTTCCTTTACAATGGTGAGAGAAAGTCACCCAACTTTAAGTGAAATAAATGAAGGAGCAAACACTTATCAGTCCTTTGTGTTTGCTTCTCTAACTTTTAAAGCTAAAATTATAACTAGCTATGTGCTGATACGTAACAAATATAAAAACGTCCTCAGTGTCTGATAGTTTTATACACATATACCTAAAGCTTGGGTACAATACTAAGGAATTGTAGCAGGCATCTCCAGAGGGGACCTTTGCATCGGATGACATCAGCAATGCCATCCGGTTTTCCTAGAGGATTGATCTTCAGGGAGTAACAAAGGAGACCCACACCTCCAAGTTTGCAGGAAGGTGAGTGAGAGCAGGTGAACTCAAGGAGACAAACCCTCTAGAAACTTCCACCCTCTCTCCTGCTCCCAGCAGGCAGGGACATCTTCAGGACAGAGTGAGTGGGCTGCCTGGCCCTATGGAGTGGCTCACCTGGCCCAGTCAAGTTCACAGACAGGTGACCTAGTTTTCTGAACAGCAAGCTATTTTCTTTAAATTTATGACAATTAGAGTACTCAAATATACCAAAACAATGACAATGTAGACACCCAAGACAAATCCAGCAATACAAATAACATAGAAACATCTGCTAAGTTGATGCCTTTATCACTACAAATTTTGTCTAATTGGAGAATTGGTTTGGACATGAAAATTTAGTTCTCACTCTGATTTTGTTCCCTTAGGTCACTCCTGGAGACACACGAAAATGGCCCTACCAGCTGGTAAAACATGACTTCCAATCCTAATTCAGATTTCTAGGTTAGAGTATTCACACTCCCAGGTTATAGTTTCCTCTTGTAGATACTATAGGGATTTGTTCCTCAAGATTTCAATCACCTGTGCTCCGGGCCCACACCCTTAGTTCCCCTTGGAAACCTGTGCTCTTGGCACTGTGGTTCCCCACACCGCTGGGCCTGTCTCTGCGGTGTGTGCATCACTGAGGAAATGCTTCACCTGGGTTAGAGGCACAGCAAACCCCCGGGACCCGGCCCCACACGTCTGTGCCATTTTCCCTTTTCATCAGCACAGTGACACCAAATGCCTCCCCATGTTAAATGGGTTCACATCCCCACTTAGGGGGTCCCATCACCATGGATTGTGTCTAGAATGTAACCTCATTGAAAAACCCCAATAAACCAGGAATCTTTTACAAAAAAAAAAAAAATGTTTGGCCCACTTCATGCCTTACCTGTCATGAGACAGGAGCAGCAGACAAAACCCTTGGAGGAGTAAGGATGAAAGGCCAGAGAGGGGTGCTGTGGCCTCGGGAGAAGTCCAAGCTGTTACCACGACTATAAACTCACACAGACACCCTAGTACGTGGGGTGAGGAGGGAACTCAAGGCACAGCCGTGCAGGAATCACACACCCGGTGAGCGGAAGGAGCCTCAGAGCCTCCTGTGAAGCGAGATCCCTGCTCACCTGCTTCCACCCTGAAGGGGCCCAGGGCCCTGGGTGCGGGACGCAGATGAAGCCCCGTGAGGAGCTGTGGCAGCCGCTCTGCCACGTGGTTTTTCTCACTCGGTCTCATGGAGCTGGAGCTGGAGCTGGATCAGCTCCCGAGAAAGTGGGCTGGACGTGGCCAGAGTCAGCTTCCTCTGAACTCACAACCACCCCCGCCCAGCTCAAGTGAGTCTGCAGGCAGCTGGGGAGGCATCTGTGGGTGCTGCCCATCTCACCTGCCCATGGGGTCCTGGGGCACGTGCCCTGCCACCCCAGGACTGCTTTACCAATCTCCTTACCGTCCTACCAGTCAGTGTTTAGCAAGACATTTCTGGGGCAACAGAGAAACTCCACAAGCCAGCAGCTCCAAGTATGTCTCTAATGCACGCCACCGTCTGGATGCCCAATTTTTAGAGATGTGTGTATGCTGGGAAAATTGTTCACTTGTCTTGTGTCCTGACTTCCTGACAGTAGAGCCCATGAGCTGAGGACCCACTGTGCAGAAGGTGAGAACATCCCACCTCTGTGCAGAGCAGCAAGCTTCCTCTGTGACGTCCCTTGGTTCCCCGAAAGTGACACAGTGATTGTAGAATCAATCATTCTCAACTTCTCCAACATGCCTTCTCTCCAGCACACAGGTTCTCCTGAGTGACCCCTTGGAGTTTCAGGGGTGGTTTTCACCCCCGCTCGCACAGGGAGGTGACCCAGCTGAAGCCCATCACAGAGGTATCCTGGTTGTGGTCAAACCCTCCACGCTTCCTCCTTGCAGTGTTACGTGGCTGTGACAGCTTACACATTAGGCCCACATTACGCAGTGGCTGCCCTCTGCCCACAGAGGCAGTGCTCACTTCTTGGTGCATTCATCAGGCCTGCAGAGGTGCAGCTGCACAGCTGTGTCTGGGTGAACCTCTGAGACACGACATCTGCTAACAGGAGATTCCCCGCACAAACACCTAAGCTGTACAGAGGGCCATCAAGGTGCGGCAGCTGGTTCATTCAAATTACTTGTGACTCCATTTCTGGTCTTGGGCTTCGAGGGATTCAAACTCCTAACCATGTGACATCTGGCACAGACCTGCGTCAGTCCCTCTGCCAGGGCACTCAGCAGGCTGACAAAAGGGGAAAGGAAACAGGGCACACGTTTGGAATATAGGGCTACGTAACCTGCTGGTTCACTGAAACGGGAGAAAATGCACAAGAGGGAGGGAAAGAGCATGAATAAAACCTGGTCTGAGAGCATTCACAGGACAGAGAGATGTGCCCTCCTAGGGATCCTCATCCCCATAGCTAGGGTTATGTTGGAACCAGGAGACAGGAAAACAAGGACAGAGCCACGTTGCGTGATCTAAACCAGGGATTCACACATCAACCCAAGGTGTCTTCATTTCACTCACTGGAAACCTGGGCCAGGGTCCCAATCAGAACACTGCACAGGAGCCGGGACGCTGACACCCCTGACACCAGCCCGCCACCCTCCCTGCAGCCAGGACGCTGCTCTCTGTGTGGAGGAGGCCACACCACTCACTCTGTGGCCTGTGGGGCAGCAGCAAGTGTCCTTCAAGATTTCATTGTCCATTGAGTGGTGTGGAGCATGTGACGTCCACGTGAACCCAGTGTCTGCTGTCAAGTCAAAAACTCTGTGGATTTCTAAGAGTTGTACCGCAGCTCTCTGAGGCAAGACTGACTCGCACAGAGATGCCTGCAGCACGGCGAGGGAGCAGGGTATTTGTGCAAAGCAGTAACGTGGAAAAGCTCAGGTTCTGTGCAGGGCCGTGATAAACTGCTGTGTGAACAGTGGGGAACCCGGGCCTGGGGCTGGTACCGGAGGACGCAGTTGTGCTGGAGATAACACCAGTGCTCGCCAGAGCCTGGCTCTGCACGCAGCTGGACAGTAAGAACTGCACCACTGGGAGCGTCCACAGTGAGTCTTGTACAGCTCTTTGGGAAACCCCTTTAGCAGAGTCACAGGCAAGGGATGGACAGCCAGGCCCTGGAGGAGCCCAGGACACCGGCATCTGCTTCCAGCTGATAGTGATCGGTGTCCACACTGCACTAAAACACAGCCTCGACTGCCCATCCTGGTCACCCCATGTCTATCCAGACAGTGTGTGTGGTGCCCAGAGGCTCACATCAGGGGGACACCTACATTTACCCCAGTTTGGGGGGGAGGGAGCAGCAGTCTTCTCTGGCACCATGGCGCTGGCCTTGTGGTCGCGGGCCCAGGAGGGTGTGCTGCTCTCGCCGGCCGCCTCCTTCCCCATGTCGTCCCCCCTAGAAGGGGTCGCCATCACCTTCTTCGCTGGGTTTTCAGTTTCCTCTGAAGCTGGCCTCTTGTGCACAGAGCACACTGTAATCCCTGCCTGGATAATCAGTGAGAGCCCCGTGGTTAAGGTGAGAAACGTCACCACTGCTGCCTCCCACTCAGCAGTTCATGTCATGACACTCCATTCGGGTCACCCTCAGACACCTCCCCAACCCTGGCTGGTGCTCAGCTGCTCACGTGGCCAAGTCTGCACAGTCAGGGGACCCTTGCGTCCCTACAGAGCACTGAGGAACTTGGGTCTCTGGGTCACACGAGGCTCCTGAGATAGAACCATGTGTGACTGCAAAGACAGAAGTCGCCAGACAACAGAGCGAGGAGCCGTGAGCGAGGCAGAGAATCAAGCCCAGGCACAGTGCACTGGGCCCGAGTGCAGGCGTCAGGACGTGCTCAGCCCCAGACAGGAAGGCGCTGGGACTCGCAAACTAGAGGAGACAGTGCCACTTTGCTCCTGGACAGAAACTCTGGAGGTGTGGATGCTGAGGAAAGGGCTTGGACGCTCAGCTCTGCTGTCCCTGACTGCGTGCTCCAGCCCTGCTCTTCAGCAGCTGAGGGACTGCAAGGAAGCAGCCTTGAAGTCGAGGTATCCAAGGTGAGCAAGGGGCAGACAGTGCACAGGGACCAAGGGAGCAGGGGTGAGGGTGTGGGGGTGTGGTTCGGTCTGCACATCCACACAGGGCAGGGCACAGATGGTCACTTCCAGATGAGCTCAGGATAACTGGTGACTAACACAGAGATTCTCATTTTGAAACATCCCCGATTCTTCCGAATCACACAGTTGAAAAGTGAAGCAGAGCCCTGACTAGAACCCACCCTCCCCCGATGCCCTGGGATTGGACTTCACACAGAACACAAACGGAGGCTGTGCACACCCAGGTGGTACTGTGAGACCTGGCCCTGAGTTCCTGCAGGGCGGCCGATTTCCTGCACTGCTTCACAGCACTCAGGCTAACTGAGCCCTCAGCTAAGGGCAGGAGCCAGAAGTAGAGGACATGGGATCTGCATGACGTGGACACCTGCTGTGCCGGTGTTAGAGAACTTCAGTAAATAAGCACAGGGACACAGGACACACACTGTCACACACGCTTTCGTGTCAAAGGTCCCAGAGGTCACCTGGCTCAGCTCACCTGCATGCTAGATTTTGGGAGACAGAGCTCTTCTGGCTTCATCTTGACCTTCTTTTAGGCTTCGGTTTGTGTCCTTTCTGTGCACTTAGTAGTCGCATAGCAGCTGCCGCGTGCTTGAGAATGCAGTCCTTGCTGCAGTACACCGTGTCAGGCAGCGCCACATGGGAGCACCCATGGCCCACACAGGGCACGGTGCCAGGAGCCACTGTGACCTGCAGAAGCCAAGGAGAGGCATCAGACGATGGATATGCGATGCCAACAGGAAACGCACTTGTCACGACGCTATGGATAAGACCAAAGTCTATCCAAGTCTGTGAGAGACTCTAACAGTATTTTTGATGTGAATAAAAATCATCTTTGTTCATGCAAACTGCACAAATCCCCCTCCACTGTGCATGGCACCACCCTGGAACCACTCCTGGCAGTTCGAGCTGGGCAGGGTGCTAAGGCTGCCCCTGGTGCACATGCTCTGCACATCTCCTCCCCTTCAGCCTGAGCACCACTGCGGACACCCACAGGCCCATAGCCAGGTCCCCCAAGACGAAACTGTGACTCCAGTGAGATAATGTGGGGCCCCAGCATTCAGGCTTAACCAGGTGAAAGTTCTCCAAGTAGGGACTGGACCCTTCCCAACAGGAAACCCCGTGCCTGGTGGGAAGCAAGCTACCCTGCTAGAAGGCAGGACCACCAGCGTTAGGACTGGAATGTGGGGTTGACAAAGCACGGGCGCCCCCTGCGGGTCCCAGATAATCGGTGAATGACTTCTCAGTATGGCTGTCACCAAGGTTGCAGGGACACAAGCACTGCTGGGCAAGGACCTCCCCAGCAGAGCCCCAGGAGCCCACAGCCCAGCTGCCCTGG